>NC_137927.1:17438958-17538958 GCF_963457725.1 Sprattus sprattus
CATACCAACTGAAGGGACGGAGAGAGCGAGCAAGCGAGTGGGAGAGAGAAGGGGGAGGGACAGCGGGAGAAAGAGAGGGGGCGGAGGAGAGAAGGAGCGAGCAAGAGAAGGGGGGAGAGTGAGACAAGAGAGAAAGGGGGAGGCACTGGGGGGAGAGAGTGAGACAGCACACAAGAAAAAGGCAGAGAAAGGATGATGGGAAGGATGAGTCTACTCGACCACTTCTACAAATTCATTCCCCATCAACTGTGTATTTGTTTGTGTGTATGCTCACATATGTGTGGTTTGTGTATCATTGTGTATTGTGTATTGTGTTTTGTGTGTGTGTGTGTGTGTGTCTGTTTTCTCCTTGAGTGCCAGCCCTGCTCTTCCCATCCCCCACACTCTCTCACTCTGTTTCTCTAGCTCACTCCCCCTCTCTTTCTCTCTCTAGCTCACTCCCCCTCTCTCTCTCTTGCTCACTCCCCCCCTCTCTCTCTAGCTCACTCCCCCCCTCTCTCTCTAGCTCACCCCCCCCTCTCTCTCAATCACACACTCTCTCTCTTTCTTTCTCACAATCACACTCACACTCACACTCACACTCTCTCTCGCTCTCGCTCTCTCTCTCTCTCGCTCTCTCTCGCTCTCGCTCTCTCTCTCTCTCGCTCTCTCTCGCTCTCTCTCTCTCTCTCTCTCTCTCGCTCTCTCTCCTCTTGTAGCCGAGCTGGCTGCAGCTCAACTCTCGCATACCTCCCTGTATTGTGCTGCCTGCTCTGTCTCAGCTCTAATGTCATACAGCACATTGTCTCAAAGAGGAGGGGACAGTGCAGGGCAGGGCAGGGAAAAGCTCATGTTCTGCGTCCGCTAGACCACCAGTTCTGAAGCCTATTAGGAAAGGGAGTCCCAATGCCCCACCAGGGAAGCCCAGGCTTGTCCTGACCGCACACAGCCCTGGGGGGGCAAGTGACCCAGAGAAGGCTCAGGTAAGGGAGGGGAGGAAGGGCTCAGACAGTCTGACCCCCTGGGTCTGCTGCTGCTGCTGCTTGCTGAGCTGCAGCTTGATCCAGGTGTGTCCTACCTGCAGCTTTTGCTGTCAGGTCTCAAAGCGATGGTGCCAGTCTAAATCGGATGTTATCAAAACAAAGTAGTTCTGACGGGTTGTGTGTGTGTGTGTGTGTGTGTGTGCAGATTAAACAGCCAAGCTGAAGCACACCTGCAGCCTTAGAGCCAGGTCCTGGATTTTACTCTGTCCAACATCAGATTTTGCATGCAATGCACACACAAATACAAACATGCTGACAATGACATCAAGGGCATATTGTGTTTCGTCATCATGTTTAGTTTCCCGTCCTGAATCCCACCCTTAAAGCTCTCTGACATTTTAGGAAAATATATGGTAGAATATAATTTCATATTCACAAAGGTTGCGTGCTTCAAGCTTATCGGACATTTGATCAGCTGGCTCTATCCCAAGCCTTGTGTGAATAAACTCTTTTATGATTTTAGCTAGTAGCCTGGCACGGCTCCTATAAACACTACTCTCCATGCATGGAAGATAAGCACAGAGGGGGAGGAGGTAGAAAAACAGATTCAGATGGATTTTGTTTTTGCCGGGTTACTGCTACCACACAACAGGCTGAAAAATGACCAAGACCTAAAATGATTAGATACAGCTTTTCCTTTTGATGCAGACCTACAACCTCATTAAAGATATTCACTGAAATGAGCACTCTTAGTTGTCTTTTAAAGGCACATTATGCAGGGGTTTAGAGTTCTTACAGGTACTTTTCTAGGCCACAAGTTCTTCTAATATCCTCAAATAAACACACCTGATGTTCACGCACAGGCTATTAATTATGTAAATTTGTGATATGGGTCCAAACCCAATGGAAATGTCCAGCTACAGCATGATGTTGCCAAATATCAGTTAAGAAGCTAGCCGCCAACTGTGCTGTAGAAAGTCTATTGGCTTTTACCTAGTCAGCTCGCTAGTATTTTAACAAACATAAATATAATCCTACTTCCTGAAACGGTTCTCCCAGTGCTCGCTTAAGATTACACGGTCTGACTAAAATGGTACGCAATTTCTTTATCTAACCTTCTTTTCCACTAAACAATTCTCTTTAAGAAATGGATGGAATGACCTGTCTGACCCTTCATTCCTTTCAGATCTCTCAGTGTTGAATGAGCAAAATGCAACATAGTTGTGAACGCCTACCTACACAGGCAGTAACCTATTGCTGTTCAGATTGATTGCGCTTCAAATGAACAAAATACTTCCACTGCTCCCAAATGGGTTATCAAATAACTGCCCACCCCGTATTCAAATTAATTTCAATTCAAACATTCAAACCACTCACTAAACTTACACGCTCATCATTATCTGCATCATCATCCTGACTGAGTCAAGGGTACCAATCAGACAGAAACAAGCAGAAGGCCACAGGCTGGACTGTACAAATCGCCTTCTACCGTTCTGAACAACCACCACAAATCCCAACACGTAAAAGGCTGCATGCAAATATCTGCTGTATCTGCCAAAAAACACGAACATCTGAAACCTTCCTGATGTTTTTTCTTTCCTTTCCATTTCCTGGTCTCAATGTGGAAGATCTCCAAAGACATGTTTAGCTTAATACAATTCAAATTCACCCCGGCGTCTCAGCTTACTCAAAACAGTGGAAACATGAATAGTGATTTGCTCACCAGGTCTACTACACACCTGTGGCAGACTTCAGGCGCTAGAGCAAAGCTTAACAAACACAGCTTACTTTGCCTGAAGAGAGTGTGCGTGTGAGTGTGTGTGTGTGTGTGTGTGTGTGTGTGTGTGTGTGTGTGTGTGTGTGTGTGTCATGATGGGATAAAGAGGAGATGAGAGGAGAGATGAGATGGGAAAGAGAGGGGAGTTAACACAAAGTCCTTATAGGCAACTCTCGCCTCTTGGCAACGCCTTTGGGCAGCTATTTCGGGCGAACAAGATCAAGTTCTCTAAGGACGCATTTACACTGCCTGGTAAAAGTGACCCAATTCCCCCAAAAATTGGGCTCACGTTGCACAGATCGGATATGTATTACGAACATGTCAACTGATATTCTCAGATGCGTTTCAGGCATCATTCAAAAGTGGAAATAAATCCGATATTAATCGGCTATCAGCCAAAGTGACTATCATCTTAACGGACAGATCAGATAATCCCTTTCATCACTCTCAATTGTAAATCATCGCATTTTGACGTATACCATTAATTTCACGTGCATAACCAGCAAAACGGCGAAAAGATCATCTGAAGATGCCTCAGAAAGCAATAGCTTGTATTATTATTATGTTTGCGTCAATTGCGACTATTGCCACACCTTTATCAATAGGCAATAGGTTTATATTAAAGGCGTGTTAAGCTATAACTCAAAGGCCAGAGAAGAAAGAAAGCAGGCACACACAAACATATTGTGATGAAAAATCAACTTGAAATATATCATAACATACCTCTTGAGACCTTTATACAAGCTTACATTACTTTTGTTTCTAGCATGCGAAACTGGCTGATGAAATTTGTGAGTTAGCCAGCCACGCAGTTTAACATGCATCAAAGGAACACACGGGCCATGGCATAGCTCTTTTTTGAATGGCTATGAAAGTATACATATAAAACGTATATATATAAATAATGCAGTTATTCTTTCCATCATTCATGTGTTAGTGTCCAACAACTCAACTAGTAGACACTAGCCTTTGAATGAATTTTCAAACTGAATTAATGATCATTTCTATGGTGAGCTTTTAAGTTTCACACAAAGTCACACATAAAATTATGAACAGTAAGCATACACCGCCCCCATCCCATCCTCCGCCCCCCCCACCCCTGCTCTTCTCAAAGATGGGGAATCTTGTGTTTGCCATTTCCTACTGCAGCCGTGGCAGAAGATTATCTGTAATGTTACTACATCGCTAGAAGATAGATTAAAGCTTCGACTTTACCGCTTTGCTCCCATTCCCACACGACACCATTACAGCATCATAGAGATAAATACAGCTTTCAGTGGGAGTGGGAATTGTCAGGTGTGTAAAAAAAATCACAATTGTAAATTGACATATTGAATTCTAGCCAAAGCCTTAGTAGTGGACTAATGGATACAGAAAATGCACCTGCACCTCCACACCTTCCTATTTCTCTTCCCATGAATCAAGAGTAAATGAGGCAGTTCAATACAGGCTTCCCCCTCCTTTCACATTCTTCTGCTCTCATTTCAGACTGATGTACAATATCTAAGGGCAGAACCATTAAGGGGTAGGTCCTCTGACTTCAGTCACCCATCTTCATCCACCTGTTAAACCTTCAGTAACCCAAGACTAAAGACTTTTCAGAGAATTAGCCCAACATCACAAAATCTAACATCAGTCACAGTCTATTGATATTTCAGAGAAGAAACCTGTACCAAAAAGAACCAACATGACACTTGGCATGTATGATATGGCAGTGTAAAAGTGTCTCAGCACTGTAAGCTTACTGGTCCATCATCCACTGAGATGCTGATTAGGACACTGAACCTTGTTTGAACAGGGTATTAAAATCCGCTGTACTTACTATTTGTATGGCTATTTGACCGAATGATGCAACAGTTTTCTGATAAAAAATGTGAGTCATCAAATATGGCAAAACAAAAACAAGCCAGGCTCCAGACCAATGTAACACTCAACTGACATGAGACTGTCACTACTATGCAAATGCACAAGAGGCACTGACTGATGTGGCCAGCTATTCACATAAATACATAATTTACTTCACCTATCCTTGAATTGTTTCAGTAGTATAGATTGTTCTAACTTTGTTTGTGGAGCCTTTATGACAAGCCCAACACTCCACTGCAGTGGGGACAGTGTGTTACACTATTCCAGCTTGACACTTTACTCACAGGCTATAAACAGAAAACTTGTGGTACAGCTCACCTGATTTCCTACATTTAAGGCTGACTAAAACACCAACCTGTTGAGTTCTGAAGCACCTCTGCCCTACAGTCCAGTTAATTGGGGTGGACAGTGCACATCTAAACAGTTTAAAACACGCACCAACTTGCTCAATACATGCAATGCAAATAAGGTAAAGGAATGGAAAAAGCCACCCCTAACCCAGTTATGTAAAAAAAGATATGATTTAGTTTATAAACTGACATTATTGATTCAATCTGTAATGTTTACAGAAATGAAGATAGATGCACATTAAAAAAAAAAATATGTCAACCAGTTTACACAACAAAGATATCCAGTCTCAAGATGTGCCCGACTTTCTAAGGTCAGGAAAGCCACATCACAAAACATCACGCAGCAAAGACTGTCATGCATGTATTTTAATTACTGTATTGTAAATATTCACATAGGGAACATTTTTATGCCAAATTCAAACGGAACGGATGAAGCCATAACAGCAACCTCTAGCCATAACAGTTTGTATAGGTACATGGTTTGGGCTAAACATAAAAAGGAAATTGTAAAGTTCTGATGACTTCTGAAACTTGCGACAAATTAGCGCCACTAGTGGAAAACTGAAACCAAAGAGCAGGTGATGCATCAGGAAAAAAAATACGAAAACGCCCGCGTAAAAAGTGATTTTATCAGGGGAGTTTGTTCACAGTTAAAACACTAGTGGGTGCTTTGCAATGAAAAATAATAATACCAATGACCCCAGAGTCCTCATCGTCGACACGTTTCCCTACCACAACGTTCGAAACATGTCTTGAGAAAAATTAAACCGCATAAAATATCGGCTTTGTAACAGAATATGAAATAAAGGCTCTCGTTTAGATGTAGCTCGCTGTTATACATTTATCCAGACAACTGCGAAGCCCACAGGTGTTCACTTGCTCTTGGTTGACAGTAAAGGCAGCGCACGAACCACTTCTGAGGTACACAGACGTAGGAGTGAACAGCACTCACATTTAGCTCAGTTCCCTCTGATAACTATCTATCTTTAACAGACCTCGTATACTTCGGTATCTATACCCCCACTCCTATACAGATACAAACACGTCAGCGTCGCTTTCTGCTTATATCTGCTTCTCTGTGAAAATGTACTGTTACAAAAAGTAGCTTGCTAGCCTAGCTAGAGATGGACACCAACTGTGAACACACAAATAAGGAAAAAGTCTAAACAGAACCCTCGTTCCAGAATACCTAATAAACAACGCACATGTAAAAGTATACATTCCTGAAATATTCGGATTGTTTAACAAATTATGAGGACAAAACAACTCAGCATCAACAATAATATGGTCTGGTCTTTTAACGTTCGTTAGCACTGAGCTATGGAGAAATCGTATTGTGGTAAATGCCAGAAGTTTTAAGGCTTCTTTGACACAAACATGAACCAAATGTGACAACAAATTATTCTTAAGGTTTTAATAAAGCGCTCCATTAATGGTGTAAATTGCATGGATAGATAATAGCTAGTAATCTTAATAAAATTTGAGGTCTTCGTTTTACCTTCAGTTCCGCACTCTCCGCCATCTTGTAACTCCTAGCGCAGGCGTGATGTAGTCTCGTCACATGGGCTGGAAGCGCGATATGATAGAATGGGATAGTTAAAGAACGCCAATTTTAGTAAACACGAAATTTGTCGCACCAAGACAGAACTCAATTGAAAACATGTGTGGTGTCCTGTTGACATTCATAAATTCTTCTTTCTGCACATGGATTTTTTCTTTTGTGTGCTAACTCTTCATTCATGTTGATGCGCAATGATGGCTACAGTTCATACGAAATATAATCTAGTTTTTTTTTTGACATGGATATGAGAGATAAAAAACGAACCAATGTTCTTTAGTAAAATTATCTATATTATAAAATGCAGTCGGCACGAGTCTGATGTATTATCGTTTTAGGCCGTGCATTAGAATAAAATTCCTGACGACCTTTGTCAGTACTGGGTTTACGCAGTACCGCCATGATTTCACCCTTGAGAACACGCCAATTGCACTGCCGATCTATGCGCATATATCGCTTAACGTTACTTTTTGGCCATGTTCAAAAAGATCAACACCACCGAAGAGGTTTTAGTAGGTCTTATTAAAATCACATTTACAATGATGAGTGTAATTTTCAACAATGATAGTGTTCCTTTTCAAGAATATTCAGTGTAAAATGAACTCTACATATTCAACACTATTATCAGTGTCTAGTTGTATCACTTTGTTGAATGGTAGGCCTATACCACGAATGCTCAGAAATGGTGTTAAAACCATTTCTTAGAGTTAACTGCCTGAACACTTGATTTTACTGTGTATTTTTCATAATAGATTTGTTGTATTGTGTGAGTAAGAACCATCCACAATGTCCAGTTCAATACCATTTGACCTGAGAACTGTTTTCAGGAGTTAAAAGGGATATTTAAGAATTAGCCTATTGAATAATAGAATGTATTGCTTCAGTCTATTTCTGTGACCTTGTCTAGAATACAAATTTTCTTTGACATTAGAGTGTGGTTGGTTACAACAGTGAAACCGCTTAGCAGCAGCAATATTGAAAGGGTCTTAATTTCGACCTCTAGAAAAAAAGTGGCCAGTTGTGGTAATAGTTTGTATTTCTTCCACTGCACACTTTTGATATGGATCTAAAATCAATGTTTTGGGCTGTGCATTAGTAGTTGGATGTTAGGTCTACAGCCTCGCATGGGAATTGTTTGGATATAAAGCCTTGTTTTTGAATTAGATGGAAACTTCCATAATTTTTAATAATTTTAAAAGTATTTCTAACCATAACTGTAAGAACAAAGTGTTTTTCAATACCATATAAAAAACATTGCATTTGCCGAGGAGATAAGGTGTGGATTTTTTGATCAGTGCATCAATCTGAACCATGACATATCTTAGATCTTCAAACCTCACTGCAATGGACTGTAAAACTTGAGTTCCAGAGTCTACTGTTATGTCAGCTTTACCAGCTACGATACATCAGCCAGCTGGTGTTTAGCTATACGTTTTACTTTGCAATAACAGATACATAATTATACATGATGATGTGTACTGTGCCATAGAATAACATGTTGAGCACCACTTTCAAATTCACATGGTCCTCTTAAGTTAATTGGGATACACGAAGTGGGACACAACACTTCAGGGAATTAATTGCATATTTATTAAGAATTGGACCAGAAAAGTAGGATTTCCTCTGGATGTATTTATCACTAGTGTGTGAGAGCAGCAGTACGAGATTAATTCAGATGCATATTAACTACTACGTTCCTAACCATGGACAGTAGGTGATATGTAGATAACTGGCGATGGTGGTATTGATGAAGGTGCTCCTTAGTCTAACACATGAGAAACTGAGGAGAGGTATGAGAGTCTTCTTCCTACTTTTATTTTCAAGCTAGTAGCATTTATGTGCAGTGTACATGCCATGGTACAAAATGTAACAAACTAACATTACTGTAATTGATCATAAGGAATTCCATAACACATCTATTGTATATATATGTAACACATGAAAAAGATGTGTCTTTCATTGGAAATATGAACAGTACAGAGGGTATTTTGATATGTGTGTGTGTTAGAGAGAGAGAGAGAGAGAGAGAGAGAGAGACAGTGAGACAGAGAGAGAGAAATAGAGTGTCTTAGTCCATCCATTTGGATGTAGAAGATTAGTGCCCAGATCCCATGCCAATGGCACCCCCTTATGGCATGTTTTTTGTTTTAGTTTTTGAATAAATGATGCCATGCCCATGTGTTCCTCAAAGATAGTAGTTTCTGACACACAAACGCGTTTACTGCTGTTTCCTTGTGTGAAACTAAATAATACAAATATTCACAAATGAGTTGTTGTTGGTTGATGAGAGAATAAATACAAAAATGGCTTTAATTCTCTTCAGATGTATTTTTTTGAAAGGATGACAGAACATCCAAAATCCTCATTCTGACAGCTCATTTGTTTCCTTTAGGTATGCAGTTGCAATCAAAATGATTCAACCCCCATGCCTTTTAGGTTTATTGGCAAAATATACAAGTTCTCAGCTGTTTGCAATAAACAAATTACACAAGAATTGTTTAAGTAGTTTAATGAAACTAATATTAAAAGGGATTTATCCAAATTCAACACAAAATGCTACTTATAATGACTTTAATGAATTTACTGCAGTGTCAAAATTATTCAACCCCTTCATGACAAGCATCTTTACTTAGTAGAGCACCTTTTTGCTGTTATGACCTGCTGCAAACGTGATGCATAGCCAGACACCAGCTTCTGACAGCGTTCCTGAGGAATCTTAGCCCATTCTTCATGGGCAATGGCCTCCAGTTCAGTAATATTCTTTGGTGTGCGTTTTGCAACCGCCTCCTTCAAATCCCACCAGAGATTTTCGATGGGGTTCAAGTCAGGCGACTGTGACAACCACTCTAGAATCTTCCATTTCTTCTTCTGAAACCAAGCCTTGGTGGACTTTAAGGTATGCGGCTTAACTGTCCCAATTGGCTTGCCTTCTGGCCACACCAATAGTTTGTTTGCTCAGGTTCAAATCAGTTGATGAAATTGTAATCTAGGAGCATTTTCCCCTTTGTTCGGTTTCTTTTCATACAGAAAATTCCAAGGGTACCAAACGGCATCCCTACACCATGTGAGAACAATCATACAAGGAAGTGAATACAGGAAGAAGGTCCTGTGTTCTGGACTAGTGCATATTTCTGTGAGAGAAATATTGTCATGCAATTTAATATGAACGGCAGAGTTGGCATTTGCTCATAACCGTGGTAATTATCTGAGAAACATACCAGGCAAAACTATACGAGCAGAAGGCCAAATGCACTTCCGATGAAACATCTTGGAAATAATATAGTGAGACCTTGGTTTATTCTTCCACAATCTGTTACAGTTTGCCTGCTCTGCTGCATCCCAGCATGTAAGGCACACCTGGCTACAGGAGCTGTTTAGCTCAAATTAGTACACCTGGTAGTTGGTTAGGATTTAGGTCAGATCACGTTCCCACCTCAAATTAACCGCTGCAGAGTTTGTTTGGGACCTCCCCTCAACAGTCTCTGCACTTCAGTTTGATCACTAGCCCCTTATACATGTGCCACTGTGATCAGATCAGTTTATCGTATCGTATTCGCGTGTAGGTGTGAACATTTTCAAGGGAAACGGCTCTTGTCGTTACGTGTTTACATGTGCAAAATGTGAACCGTTTACATTGCCTCGGGCATGCGCAAAGACCACGGAGATGTGCTCCCACCTGGTTTGTTTACTAACAACATCAACGTGGATCCGCATCGTGCACAGGCAGTGTAGTGGCTTAAAGTTCCCTTCTTTCTATCAGCATATAGTTCTTAATATTTTCTTTGAATAACCACTCTCAGATGGAAAGAAAACGAGTCTATGCGTGGATGTGTTTCAACAACGGTAGAAAACTGTGTTTGCTCCGTCTTTTACTGAACTCATAATTATATGACAGTGGTATTAGTTACAGTTGAGACACCCGAAACAACTTGCATGCGCAGCAATCCTGAGACATGATTTTTAGTTTGCACATGAATACTAACGTCTTCTTTGATCCCAGGAAATTTGAGCACATAACCCATCTCCCTTACGGAGATATTGGCGAAAGTTAACCTACTTCATTGCAAACGTCTAGTTTTGCAAACGTGTCTAGTTTTTGTGCAGTAGTGAGTCTCAGTCTACTACACCATACATAGCATATCATGTTTGTAGAAAATGATTAAGGTGCAACAAATGTCAATAAGCATATTTAAATTAAATGATTCACATTGCAAGTAAAATGGTGCGGCTGGAGCAGGTACAGGGAGGGACAACGGTGACGCAGTTTGGATGTAGCGACAAACATATATGTGCTGTAACAAACAGTGTTAACCAGTATGTGAGTAACATGGGTTTTATTAAAACATAGCGTGTGTAATGTATAGCTATTTCATTCCGTTTATTAACCTTTCCGGCTGTCTGTATTACTAGCCAGCAGCAGACGTAAAGGAAAGTGAATTAACCCCGAAGTTAAAAACATGTAATCTACATTTTACTCCCCCGCAATCTCTCTACAAACTTCCATATAGACGCGGGATCAGCAGAGGAAAATCTACTTTCCTTTTGGGAGAAACCAGGCCAGTCGTTCCCACGACTACAGCACCTTGCAAAACGAATTATATTCGTTCCAGCAACAAGTGCTGCAGTGAGCGCTCCTTCAGTGCGTCAGGGCGGTTATAGAAGCCAGGCGCTCTCGCCTGAATCCTGACACTGTAGATGCTATTTTATTCCTGCATAGTGCTAAGACAAATTCTAAATAGAACGAAGGTTAGGCATATCAGCAGAGGTATATTTTGGTTACATTAGGATGGCTACGTTTATATCTTGCGTTTTGGGCGCACCACAATGCCAAGAAGTTTGTCGCGACTGTAATGGCATATTTCATTGTGGGGGTGATTGATAGCTTAAGTCTTACGAGACATGGTGTTTTCCGATGTTTTACTGAGTCACACACACACACACACACACACACACACACACTAACGGAAGCAAAAAAGGTTTAAATTAAGTGACGATCCCTCAAATGTCGCGTCTCCTTAAAGCGCCGAAAACCTGCAAGCTATGAGTCAGCTGTCAGTATTGGAAGAAGCCTTAACGTCTCGAAGATGAAACACTGCCTGGGTTATTTTGTTTCGTTAGGCTATTAGTTATATTTTAAAACAGCCAGTCATTGTAGCCTACCACTCGTGGAATAAGGAATTTCAAAGAGATGATGGAGTGATTTGACTCAGAAGTGACATTGGGCATTGGCAGCGCGAGATGTTCAGAACAAGTTAAACTTCTAGCTCAGTAACATCAACAGCTAAGAAAGAAGGTAAGAAAAATAGTCGGAAAACTTTGATTTGCAAGGGAAGCAGGCAAGTGTTGGGGTTGTTACAGTAGGTAGCCTACAATGTGATGAAATTTCGGAATTAATAGGCTCCAGTCGGCGTTTCCTTAGGCCCTGTCCCATTACTACCACTTCACCCTAGCACTTCACCCTTCCACTTCGTTTGCGCGTTCGCGTGAAGGGGTAGGGTGTCCCAATTCTTTTGGACCGAAGGGGAAGTGTTGTTCAACCCATAGACATCCTATTACGTAATAGGATGTCTATGGTTCAACCCTTCAAACGACCCCTTCAAACGGAGTGTGATCAGAACCGGACTTCGTTTGAAGGGAAAGATTACATTTCCCATGATGCCTTGCGATCACCTTGGTTACCAACGGACTCCAAAAAAATTAAGAAAGATGGCTGCCAGTGCAGAAAAAGAAGTTTACAAATCTATGGATATCTTCGCAAATAACTATTAAAAAATGTGAAACACATCGGGATATTTAGACGATCATTATGCAGAATAAGATTCCTTACAGTTGAGTAGAATATAAATGTTAGAAAAAGATCGCTATTTTCACAAATTAACGTCTGTCTATGCTGCTGAGAGTAGCTGAGTAACGTTAACGTTAGGATGTAAAAAACGCTATTTTATGACATGTGGGTATGTTTGCCAAAACCTGAGAACCTGACATGTGTTCAAATTCGCAAACATAGGACCACTGTTTGCATTGCGTTTTTGGTGAAACGTAGCCTACAGTGGAGCTGGATATGAGTGATCGAGTGGTGTCCCATTTCTCAGGTAAAGATGTTAAATCCCTTAACACTTCTCACTCCGTTGTGAAGGGGCCCTCCGCAGTGAAGTTCACTTCGATGAAGTGGTAGGGTGAAGGGAAGATGAATGGGACGGGGCCTTAATATGCTTTCTTTCATTTAGCAAAAAACAGTAGGCTATATTACCATATTAAAATGGTGTACCAAATTGCGTTTTATTACTGATAAAAAAATGTAGGCCTACTAGCCTATTGGATCAGTCTCCTTTCAAGAACAGGCAATAACTTTCTAGCCTCTTACTTTCTAGCCTCCTGTCACCGTCTCCCCCCAGTCACGCACCGCCTCCCCCATGATACATCGGCCTGATTTGACACGCCCTTTTCTGAGCCGAACGATCGTGGTAAACCACCTCTCTCGAAAGGCTCAGACGATCGGCGGAAAAACGAACAGTTCACATCTAGACCCCTTATACATGAGGCAATTGTAACACGTTCGCGAGTTTCTATCGGTGCAGTCGCGATGTAAACGCTTAACATTGACACATGTATAAGGGGCTACTGTGTGTACACCTGGCCAGACCAAAACAAACCAAGGGGCAAAAAGAGTCTGATTTAACCGGACCAAACAGCGAAAGGTAGGTACACTCCTCTCCAGGGTTTTGTGCGTAGTGTTATTCTAATAAGTAGGTAAGACTGTTCTTCTCTCAGTGTTTCCACTGGCCTAGCTGCTAACATTAACCACATTAGTTCCTATCGGTGAGCACACTCTCTGCTCACATCTGGTTTCAGCCCATAGGTGGTTTTAAGCACTTTACATTTATTTATCTGAACATTCACTTTTCAGACACTTTTGCAAACCAGTATTCATTCAGTATTTTAATTTTTTTCCGTGCAGGTTAGCTGTTCCCCTCTCCCTCTCCCTCTGCCTCTCCCGATTGCTAGAACCATTGGTGGAACCCAGCTAGCCCTTGTGGTTTGTATTCTCTCTTTTCTCCTCCTTAGTTTGCAACATGCGTCGCTCTAGATCCGGCCCGTGTCCTTATTTCTGCAGTTTTGCAATCAATTGAAGGGACCCTCATGCAGCATGTGCCTGGGTATTGAACATGCAAAAGCTGCATACCGGCATTAAGGAAGAGAGAATGTTGCATGAGCACGTTGAGTTATTTAAAGGTAAATGCCCCTTAGGCTGTTCTGTGTTCCACTAATAAGAGGGTGGAGATCCTCCCTCTCATGAGGTTGACTCAATCTTCCTCTTAGCCTCTGATGAGGACATGGAGTTTTAGGACAGAGCTTTAATCACCATACTGCCCTCCCCAATGAGAGAGGAGTGAAGCAGTTGAGCCAAAGCAGGAGGGCAAGCATTTTGGGCGAGACCTCTCCAAAAAGTCTGTCTTGGCTAATCTCACACACACCCAACAGTCTCCTCCTCATGGTGGAGCCAGAAGGTTAGAGGGTCTAAATCCATGTAAACATAAGGCTCAACAGTGGTGTCTACGTATATGATGCACTGAAGAGGAGTGTTTTTAATGTAGACTTAAATATGGAAAATGTGTTTGCTTCACAAATGGAGACAGGAAGATACACAGGAGAGCAGCTTTAGCGAAAGGCTCAGCCTGCTAGTGTGCTTTTTGATACACTTGGGATTACAGAAAGAACTGCACCCTGGGAGCAAAGGGGTTTTGGTGGGCAGTAGTGGATAATTAATTTCTTGAGGTACTGGTAATTTGCAGGACATTATAATATGTGATGTGACCATTTTCTTTGCAGGCTGTTTGTTTAACATATTGTATTTGAACATATTTTGGCATGTGGCAGGAGTGATGTGTGTGCAATTGCCTGAATTTCCATCTGATGTCATATGATGTTCTCCCAGTGTTCTGTGCATAGAATCTTATGTTTATATGTATCTGTATGGAATAATTCAACTTAAGTGTTTCTAATTTGTGTTTTGTGTTTCTCCTCTTATGCGTGCGTATATTTTTAGTTAGCGATTAGTGTGTTGCACAAATGCCTAAGTGTGATTTAGCATATTTGTCTACCCTGAGCCTGTAAAATGTGTCTGCGTATTGAAGCCCACTCCATTTGCCATTCTGACATTCATGATTTAAAAACATTGATCCAAGGCGCATGCGGGATAGCCTGAATGTGCCCCCAGCCTAGGAGCGGCACCCGGACAAGCGCATGGCAACCAGTGCAGGAGGATGGACTGTTGGCACTAGATCTGCATGTGGGACAAGAGATGCCAGATCACTCATGCCTGCCCGAAGAACAGCAGATCCTGCCCGTGCCTGACCAGCAGACCTCCAGTGCCATGACAACGGAAACGTTGAAGCGGACAACCACAAAGCTGCAACGCTTTAGTGGAAAAGGACTGCTGGAGGGGCAGCTGGCAGCCAGCTTCAATGGCTGGTCAGTGGAAGAAACCGGGGTCCAGGTGGCACTCGCGTTGGAAGTGTTTGTGAATCTGCAAGCTGTAAACCTGCTGGCCCGCCTTTAAAGGAGCCCTCCAACATCATTTCAGCCTCCAGGCGTTTGCTGATGATGCCTGAGATAAGCTCACCACCTGCCTCAGGAGTGAAATAGAGAGCCTGCGCGCGTGCGCAGCTGACCTGCGCCTTTACACACCCTGGGGCTAACCCGCCTTCAATGTCAGTCATTATGGTACAGGTTTGCAGCTAGAGCGGCTGAGGGAGCTCATCCGCTGAAGCTTTTCCCTATAGCTCTCTGGTTGTGGCCCTGGGCGAGCAGGTGGAGCAGAGCAGGTGGAGCACGTCATGTTCTTTTGGGCCGAACGCAGTATGAGACAAGCTGACCTGAGGGAGAGCAAAGAGGAGACAGAGGCAACCCACTAAGCAGCAGTGCACAAAACGGGGTCCCTTGCAGCGAGCCAATCAGAGGGATGCTACTTGTTAGGGGAAGTTGGGCACACCATTGCCCAGTGCTACTGCCCCATAATCCTGCGGCTTGGGCAGCTGGGCCAGGTTCACAGACTTTATGTACACTGCATCCCAGTGGGCGCTCCATGTCGAGCCTTGGTCGATACAGGCTCCAGCATTTTCCTTGTCCAGGCTGGGTGGCACACGAAAATGTGCATCGCCACGGTGATCGAGGAGAGAGCGCAGATGACAGGGAATAATCCCTATGGGTGCTCATCGAAGGCGAAGCAGTCCAACACTGATTCTGGCTAGACAGCATCTATGACAAGTGCATCCTTGAACTGGATTTGCCGGCCAGGTGGAGAGCTGTGGTGGATGGATCCCAGGCGCAACTCTGCCTGGGTGCTGAAACTGTGGCCCTACACACCGCTGGGGAGAAAGAGCCATCGACTAGTGAAGCCGCCTTTAGCTCCATGCCAGTCCAAAGAGCGCTGAAGCTGCCCATCGAAGAGAAGTCGCCCATAGCCCAACCAATTCCTGTGCTGCTGTCCTCGATGGGGACTGTGTCCAGAGTGAAGAGACAGAGTGCCAAAGTCTTCAACAAGGTCATTGTGTCAATTGTTGTTAAAATGTCTCTAATAGTATAATGAATCAGCCAGTCGTTGGTAGCGCCAGAATTCTCTAGAGTGCTTTAATAACAAGGTTCGTCAGGTTGCAAGTCATCCAAATCCAAAGCCTGTGAGGGCGCAGCCTCTCTTTATACTCATACTGAAGAATGACAAGATCTTCAGTCAGGTTGGCTTCGTAGCATCACTGCACTGTAAACCCAGACAGTTCTACTAACTCATTAACATTATGTATTCAGTAATTAAAACCTGGTATTTAGTTGACCCAACTTAAAATGTATTAGTTTTCTGAGCAAGTGAAGACGTTTTAATTGTATTGGAATGTATTTGTTTGAGTAAACATTGCCTGATAACTCAAATTTGTTTAGTATCTGACGTCATCAACGTCGTTGAGAACACCATTGCAAAGCTCTTGTGATGAGAGACGGAGACAGCAGACTTAAGGTAGAGAAGTCGTTTAGTAATCCAGAGGTTGGAAGGTTGCTAGTTCGATTCCCCACTCCTCCTTAATCAAGTGTATAAGTGTGAACCCCTAAACTGCTCCTGATCTATAAATGTAAAATTCCTTGTAAATGGCTTTGGATTAAAGTGTCTGCTAAATCACAGATGTAAATGCAATGGCAACACTGGGAAGGCGGTTGACCAATGACAGTTCTCTCTACAGTAAGAGCTTGCGCAAGAAGTTGGAACGTAAGGAAGATACCCTTTCAAAAATTTGTAAGGGCGTAATAACTAGTTTGTGAAAGACCCAGAGATACACCAATATCCAACGTGGCAAAATCCTGTAGGATTTTGGAATAATATGAGTTCAGAGAACTCAAAATTATGAAAATGATAACAAAATAAATCAGTATAGCCGATGTATAATTTTTAAGTTAAGTTTACAAAAATATATATATATATGTACTCAAATTGTATTATGTAATCGGTTACATCAAAAGTTTTAAGTACTCTGAACTTGTTCAGGTTTACAGTGTGTTACTCACATCATATTTCTCTAAACCTGCTAAAAACTAATTAGACAAAGAAGAGGTTTGCATACAGTGAAGGCCTGTACCAGGCTTCTAAGTGTTCCACATTCCATAGATGTCTAAGGGCAGATGTAGCTTGCTAGACAGGCCCATCACCATAGTAACACTGATAGCAGTGGCGGACCGTGCATTTCACGACTAGGCCGCCCTTCAGCGATGTCCTACACGATGTTAAACTGAGTGAATCCACCTACTAATACCATCATCATGACGCCATGGCTCTCGAACCATTATATTTATACAGAAAGGCAGTAGGCTATAAGTGAGCATTGCATCACCTTAACATAGTCGAGTACAACAGACTTTATTAATATTTCCGGAGCATTTAAAATCAATACACCCGTATAAACAATAGCCTACATTAAGAGTAGTAAACTCTCAGTTATATGATCGCTTGGATATTACTGTCACAACTTAAAAATAAAAGGCGATTTTCAGGGATAAGTCTACAAAGTTTTATTAAGTCCACCGAAAGTAGCCTATGTGAGCTTTATAACAAGTTTGTCCACTAAACATCGCATTGTCCCACCCTGCAAAGCACTTTCATTAAACTTCCCATCCTCACGATCATAGATATCTTAGATAAAGGATAAGTTGCCCGCGTTGCTGGCCGACGGAGTCAAATGTCCGCACAATTCGACCATTTTGAGACGGAATAGCTCACTCCCCCTTAACATTGTGTTGGTAGTGGTAGGCTACTTTTTAAATAACCAGAACTTGCTCAATTTTCAACCGATTTTCAAACGGGTTGGTTTGTTATAAACGTAAGATATTTTTTTTATGACACTACATACTTATGAAGAATTATAAACATGGGTTTTCATATGAAAATAACATTGACAGGTCTCTGACAGGTCTCATTTCAAGGGAGCGTTCAATAGAGCAGGCAGCTGCACACAATTATGGCATCTTCATTGGCAATAAAGTCAGCAATTTCCTGTCGAAATCATAACGTAAGATGTTTAACAAACCAACCCGATTGGAAATCATGTGCAGCTTCAGTTTTATTATGTGCAACTTAAGTTATATTGAAAAGAAAGAACAATTATGCCTCGCCAATTGATGTCAAATGACTGATACACAATAGCCGTGATACACAATTAAGCTGCCCATTTCAACATGTTCAAGCATCCAGAATTATTACCAAGGTAATGACGATTGTAAATCAAGTCATTTGTAAATCCGTCAACATTTCCGCGAGATAAGAGTGTAAACGATTGTGAAGATCACTGACGTTACCTAACGTACCACTGATCCCTTACGGAAGCTATTCCGTCCTTAAAATGGCCTCCTGTGCGGACGTTCAAGAGACTGCCGTTGCACCCCCTTGCTCACGATATCCAGTTTTTCTTGAAAGTTCCGTCTTGAAAATGGCGTTGTAATTGTATCAAAAACTGGAATTATCAAGTTGGTGTACACTCGTTTATTTGAGTTGGTTAATGTAATTATATTTAGTCTTACCAATTGAAACAACTAGCATAATAAGCATTGAAACCGATGTACGTCGTTTTCGCATTAGCCAGCTAAACCGAGCACTGAAGCACTGCACCGGTCTGCCTCAGTATCCAATCAAAGGACGTTTACGTGTCACGTTCAACGCTAGGAAAGAAATCTTCCGGGCCTTCTAGAACAGCGTTTCTCAAACTATGGGCCGCCTTGCCTGGGGGTCCGCGAAAAAGTCTGGCTTCCAAAGGCTTAAAAAAAAAAAAAAGTTTTTAATTTTTTTTTATGTATTGCGATACAGTATACAAAACATATAGGCTACTGTTACACGATGTACCGGTACTAGAAAGGTACCGCGGAAACCTAACGTAAAAAACGATACGATTTTGCATATTTTCAGTGTAGGTAGTAGCACGCAATCAGAGCACCCTCACTGTTCCGCTCCCTCAGGGCTGCCTGCACGTCTTGCCTGCAAGGGCTGCCCAGCTCTCACACATGCAACTCACAACGAGTCATCTCAGGGGAGACATGGCCTCATGTGCAGGAGCTCTTACCGACGTCCTCTGCTTTTTTGAAAACAAAAAAAAAGTGAGATCTGGAAGTACTTCGGATAGGAAGCAGACTGAAGGAAAGTCTATCGACACACAGAGACCCGTCTGTAAAACATCCTTCAAAGCCACTCAGGCAAAGGGAGGTAACACGTAAAATATGGCTAAGCACGTCTCAAACAGACATATGAACTTTTCAGAGAGTTCTCAGAACGACAGGTTAGCAAATGTGATTATAAACATGAACACCCCCAAGGTCACCCATATACAGCCTAACAGGAGTTGCCTTAGTTTAGCGACAAGCGATTTTTATGGAATCAGATCAATGCCATAAATATTTTGTAATCTGTAATATAGATTTTGTATATGTAACATAGATTTAGTATCTGTGAAACCATCTACACTTTCAAAACCTATCTTCACTTTCAAAATGTATTTACAGATACAGATTTCAAATACGAAATGTATCTACACTTTCAAAAACTATCTACACTTTCAAAAACTATTTAGCCTACACTTTCAAAAACTATCTTCACTTTCAAAATCTATTTGCAGATACGGATTTCAGTTACGCATTACGGATAGGGATACGGATTTCTGTTACGAATTACAAAATCTTTTTGGCACTGTCTTTACTGCCTTTCTAAAGAGCCAATCAGAGCTTTTGGCAGATTTTCTAAAGCGCCAATCAACACATTGTATCCTCTACTGACTAGCCAATCAGCGCTAGCTTGCTGGCAACTGCTGCTGGCCCGCTCATTATTCAATAGTTATAACCTAAATCTGCCACCGCTCTGCCTAGGGAGAGATTTGGGGTCTCCCCCGCACGGTTTGAATACAATCCGGTGTACGAACACCGTGGGGGAAGTTAAACAAGCATGCCTTATGTCTGGCCCAAAGGGCTGATGAACACCTGTACTATTTAGTTAATCCTAGGCTCTGGCGATTCAGAGATCGCTTGGCTGCAGAACGCATTGTAACTAAGAAATTGGTCTCATATATCTCTTCCACTGAGACGCTAGAAAACTCGCTTCCACACAAAATACACAATAAAACGTTTTCAAGGACTTCAGAAAAGGGTTGCAAATAGCCTACCCCAAAGTGCCATGAAAAGAAACGAAAATGACATTACAAGGTGGTTTTGAAATCAGGCTGGTCATTATCCAGCTGTTGAGGATGCATATGCACTTAACGGTATACCCCCACCATCACTTTGCATGTGTCTGGAGAACAAGACAATAGCAGTCTGTCTGCTAAATGTTCTCATCGTGATAATGGGTCATATGAATACTGTTCATTGTTAAGTTAATTAAATGTGAATAGGAAATCGGTCACGAAAATGCTAACGTTAGCTACCAAAGCAGATCCTAATATCTTCCATACAACGACAAGGATCTTTGAAACAGGTGTAACGAAGTGTGGAGTGAAAACCACTGACTATGATTGTGCGTTTTACAATGACTTTATTAACAACTCCAAATATAGGACTTCTTACTTGTGCCATTTCTCGGTCTCTGATCCATGACTGCTGCATACACCGTTTCACTCAACTTTCCCAGTTACCAGCAAGCTAGCGCCGCTGATTGGCTAGTCAGTACAGGATACAATGTGTTGATTGGCGCTTTAGAAAATCTGCCAAAAGCGCTGATTGGCTCTTTAGAAAGGAAGTAAAGACAGTGCCAAAAAGATTTTGTAATTCGTAACAGAAATCCGTAACTCGTACTTGAAATCCGTATCCGTCTCCGTATCCGTAATGCGTAACTGAAATCCGTAACTGAAATCCATGATTTTGAAAGTGAAGATAGTTTTTGTAAGTGTAGATAGTTTTTGAAAGTGTAGATACATTTCGTATTTGAAATCCGTATCTGTAAATAGATTTTGAAAGTGAAGATAGTTTTTGAAAGTGTAGATACATTTCGTATTTTAAATCCGTATCTGTAGATAGGTTTTGAAAGTGTAGATGGTTGCACAGATACAAAATCTATATTACAGATTACAAAATATTTATGGCATTGATCTGATTCCATAGATTTTACCCATCACAGAATGTTGACGATGCGTATTACAATGGCTAACATAACTAAAGCGGATTTTCACGCTAGTAATGTTAACTGGCAAGTGATGCATTTATTCTTCCATCAATACGGGTCGTGTTTATCGTTGCAGAAGGCCCTTTTTTAAAGATAGGTTAGCCGAAGGCATATCGGATGGCCATATTGCATGTATTCTCGTTTAAGACGTTGATCCAGCTTTCAGTTTGGCTGCAAGAACGTAGCCCTGTTCACCGTCAAAATTAAACTCTAGAAAGAAAAGGCTATAGCCTACGTGTATAATCAATTCTATGATGTCACCATGTAGTTTTCATTAATATCTTGCTGGATGCTAATACTAACCATACCACCACAGATAAGAGTTAATCATATTTTTTGTAAACAGATTTGTACGGAGATGGAGTCGGGGATACACGTTTTTGATAACATTTGGTGGATATTTCCTATTTGTTAATGTCTTTGTTAAATATAAATCATCTCCGTTGGAAAACCCTACAATCTGAGTTGTATTGGAAAACCCTACAATCTGTTTTGATAAAAAGAAAATGTTTCCATCAATATGTTTTATGTAAGGTAAACATTATTTAGCACATTTTACAAAAAGATAATTTAAAAATCTATCCTACATACTATCAAGTAATGCCAAATGTAATAAAATGACTATCTAAAACTCTTCTGATATTAGTATACGATTTTAGAGTAAAAGAGTCCAAAAGCATATAACATTACAAATAGCTATAAGCCTATATGGTTTAATTTGGGATGCTATTATGAGGGGGTCCTCGGAATATTTTCTGCCCTTTAAAGGGTCCCTGGTAGGGATGCAAATGATTAATCGACTTTAGATTAATTGTCGATTAAGAGGTTGCTCGATCAAAATGTATTAATCACGATTAATCGCTAGAGGGCGCTAGCGCGAGAGACCGGTTGAAAACAAAATGAAGCGAGAGAAGTGCAGTGTGGGACCACTTCAACATTGTTAATTCAGGCAAAGAAGTCAAATGTTCTCTGTTTAATGCGGTATTGAAATACAATAGTTCCACTAGCTCACTCAGTTATCATTTGAACACCGTGCATGCTGCTGTCCTGCATGGCACCACCAGTTCACCTGGTCAACCTAAAAATCACAGCTACACTGTATTATACCTTCTCTCGCTTACTGCCGCGAGGTTAGCTATTAGTTCGTTAGCGGGCTAGCTCACTGAGACTTCATAGAGTTAGCTACCTAGCTCGTTAGCGGGCTAGCTCACCTTGCTATGAATATGAATATCAATGTCTACTCCCGCGCTAACGTGTGCCCGCGAGCTTGGCTCATGAGAGTAAGTAAGTAAGAGTTGAGTTGGCTATTTAGCTTGATAGCGGACTAGCTCACTCAGGCTTAATGATATTATATACCTAGCTCGTTAGCAGGCTAGCTTACCATTAAGAATGTAACTACTCTATCCCTCACTACCGTGAGCGCGAGTTAAACTTCAGAGAGTTGTGTTGGCTATTTAGCTTGTAATAGCCTAGATGCAGTTTTCTTCATAATCTATAGGCTCAATAATATTCTGTTTGGCTCTCTATTTAATTTCTTCTATTCTTTTTTTTTTATGTCTGTTTCAAATGCAAGAACTGAGCCAGTCCATAATTTATTTCTTTGTTTTAAATTAAAGAATGTATTTTGTTATACCATAAAAAACTTTTCTGCTTTCTTTTCCTAATGCATAATTATTTGAGGAATGTAGAATAGAATAGAATAGAATTATCAGAATGTAATGTAATATAATAACTCAACTATTTAGCTGATATTTGTAAAGGCCCTATTGAAGCACTGAAACTCAGGTGAAAAACGCCGCTTATCAATTAATCGAAAGTCGATCGATAAGATGATCAACTAATGATTAATGAATTAATCGATAATTTGCATCCCTAGTCCCTGGCCCCATAAAGTTTGAGAACCCCTGTTCTAGAAGGCCCAGTGTCGCCAACTCGAAATCTGATTGGTTGTCACAACTGTCTGTTTCAGTTCATTCAACTTAAATGAACTGAAACAGCCAGTTGTGATAACCAATCAGATGTACACGGGCCTTCAATGTGAATTCTGAAGGCCTCAGGGAAGATTTCTGTTCTCTGGGAAGATTTCTCCGAGCGTGGCAACACATATTAGCTGAAATATGATTGAATGAAAGCTCTAACATAAATTAACAACGCTGGAAGCTATGAAATGAAGATAATGGACTATGGGGAATAATTTAATACATATTTATGAAAAGGAAATATTAAAATTAAATTTATTTTATTACATTTATTTTCTGATGATGTTTAGGCCAGCAGAGAAGGCCTTGAAGGCCCTGACGGACCACCACTGACTGATAGTAATGGGACATCTGGCTCTTACAAGAGCAGAAACTACAGACCAAGTGCCCCCATTAATGGCAGTTATGCTTTCGTGGAGGCTCTGCACTCTGCAGTCATTTGAAAGTGCCCAAATGAATAAAAACTGTTAAACTATTAAGTTTCCAAACCAATGAAAAAAGGTATTAAAATATCTAACAATACACAACTTTGTATACAGAAATCCAAGTTCTCTGACTGATGCAATTCAGCTTGCAGGGTCAACAGATGTAGTGTGTCAGCTTGATCAAGCAGTATCACAGACCTTTCCTTGCTAATTCCAACTGCCACCTCCTTAAACAGCTTCAGGATCCTACAGGCATCTTACAAATTACAGACATTCACCAAATTTCAGTGTTTAAGGCTGACCAGGGCAAGTATGGCAATGACTGCTTCTTTTGCAGATGGAGCTTTTTGATTTAATATGTTCCATCTCGATGCCACATCTTGTTAAAGTTTATGGTGTTCAAGGCCCATCTGTTGCTGTGTGGCTCTAATGCCACTAAGATGCGGTGGACATTTTTTAAAATGTTTGACACAACTTTGTGAATAGATATCAGACCCTTTTTTAACAAACTAATTTACAGGGAACATCCTTTCAGCCAGCTTTGGCATTTTAATGTTGCTGGCATTGTCTGAGACACAGACAACAACTTTATCGGTAATTGCCCATTCAACAGAAACTCTTCAGAAATAATCTGCCAAATTAGCAGATGTGTGCCTCTCTTTAAACGGGGAGCAATCCAATATGATGATCTTAGCTTGAAGCCATCATCTATGTAATGGCATGTTACAGCCATGAAACTTGTGTTGACTGCCACGGTCAGACCACATACTGCGCTACCAAGCTGCCTGGGTGTGTGGCAATGGCAATTCATGGAACATATCACAAAGGCCAGTGGGTACCTTGTATGTAATGGACTGCAAACCATGCTTTAGGGCCGCTGACTGGTGACTTTGCTCTGCAAGCAGCGTCTCATCCAGGACATCATGGACTGACCGGATTTCATACACTGGCAAGGGTAAATTTGCATTCTTTACATGTTTCTGAACATTTTCTTTTTGTAGCTGTCATGTCCATTATGGAACTAGTTCCACAAAATCAGAGAATGTGGTGTGGAACTTGTTTGTGCTGAAGACTAGTGATAGTAGTGATATTCCCCACACAACCCTGGGTACAAAAACAGACGGGAGTCAAACGTGAAAAGAAATGTCATTACAGGAACTAGTTTTGCACCGAAGACTGTAAAGAAGTATGGAGTGATATTGTATTGTGCTTAGGCAGGCAGAGAAGACACTCAAAATAAAATGAGTCCTTCTTCCTTTCTTCCAATAAAAAAGTTTGCCCAAATAAGGCCAAGGGTGTTCAGGCAAGTAAGTGTCAGCCGTTTCTTGCATACTTTCCATCATTTATGTTGCGTTAAGTAAGCATGAACATAAAACATCCCTTAAAATGCTTCCACAGTGTTCAAATCAACGTAGCTCGCGCTCAACGAACGAAACTGACGAAACCGAAAGGACTTCAGAGCAAATCGCGCGCTGAGCCCTAATTGGTGTAGTCGTGCAATCGCTTTGACTTTTCATCATTTGATTCGCTTTGGTAAAAAGGAACAAGAGGTTTTACTAGATGTAATGGAGTGAAAAGTAAGAATTTTGACTTTGAAATGTAGTGGAGTCAAAGTATAAAGTCTCACCAAATAGAAATACTTGAGTAAAGTACAGATACATCGATATGTTACTTAAGTACAGGAATGAATTACATCTACTTCGTTACTGTCCACCACTGCCCTGGAGTAGGCTACACTCATTAGGGGCATCATGGTCAGTGCTGTTGATTAAAGTGTCTACTGTAAACACGAGAGCTCACTGATTCCCTGATCCAGGCCCAGTCCCATTCAGTGTCAGTCGCAGCATCAGATCAAATGAAGTGCTTTGGTCAGTATAGCTAGGCTAACAGGCTAAACAGAGTATAGTTGAAAATAAATGTGGTGGTCAGTGTAGCTAGGCTAACAGGCTAAACAGAGTATAGTTGAAAAGACAATGGCTGTAATTATTCATGCCTTTAGTAGGCCTGTTATTGTCATCACCAATGTCAGTTCTATTCCATTAGAATAATTCTATTCTTATTGTTCTATTAATCTAATCTAGTTCTTCCCAGTATATGAGCTTCTAATAGGCCTGTGTTTTAGCATTGTTTTAGTATGTGTGTGTGTGTGTGTGTTTTCGTGTGTGTGTGCAGGTGTATGCGTCTTATGTGTGAGTGTGAGTGTGTGTGTGTGCAGGTGTATGCGTCTTATGAGTGAGTGTGTTTGTGTGTGTGTGTGCAGGTGTATGCGTCTTATGTGTGAGTGTGTTTGTGTGTGTGGGTGTGTATGTATGTGTGTGCAAATGTGTGTGCAGGTGTATGCATCTTATGTGTGAGTGTGTGTGTGTGAGTGTGTTTGTGTGTTCTCTGGACCAGAGCTCCATCTGTTATGGTTTGACTCTGAGTTCCTTGATAACAAGTGGTGTTTGGTTGCGTGTGTGTTCGTGTGTGTGTGTGTGTGTGTGTGTGTGCGCGCGCTCACGTGTGTTTCTGATGCGTTAGTTATTACTGTCTGTGTTCATAGATAGGAAGTGAGGTTGGAAGATAATAAACAGGTACAGTCCAAGTTTACAGATGTAGTCCAACAACAGGACACAGATTGTGGTGATTGCCTTGTTTTTCTGTTTGTGTGTGTGTGTGTTTGCGCCTATGTGTGAGAGAGCATGGGTAAGACTGTTGAGGTGTGTTGTTATACTTTGTGCGTGTGTGCATGTGTGGGCCTATGCTACATATGTTTATGGTATTTGGTTAAATGTATTGTGTTTATGTCCAGATGAATTGTTCTGCACAGTTGTTGTTGTTGTGGTTTACATTCAGTGTGTGTGTGAGTGTGTGTGTATGTGTTTGTGTGTGTGAGTTTGTGTGTATATCCTTGTTTGCAAACCTGATATGAAAATCTGATGTGCTCCTGAGGCAGAAACCATAAAAGCCATGAGCATCAGATTAGGCAAAAAAGTTTGAGGTGGCAGTTGAGACACTTGTGTAGTCGGTGCATAAGGGCATACTCTCTCTCTCTATGTGTGTGTGTGTGTGTGTGCTAGTTTATACATTGGCACTCCCTCATGGTTACCATTGTTTCTGAAGAGGAAGATATTAACAATCCATTTCACCTGAAAGCTGAAACTACTCAGGGCAATGGTATGAAACCTCTCTCCCTCTCCCCCCCCCCCCCCAACACACCCCCTCCGTCTCCCGAGAGTGCACAGACCTAGAAAAATTGTAATTGCAGTCACGCCCTAGACTCGAAACTACCTGGGCTATAAAAGCAGCGTGAGAGACACAGGTAGTCAGCACAAGGCGAACACGGGAGGAAAGAGTACGAGACTCCCTAAACGAATCGAAGACTCTGCACATCTGAAACTAGAGCCTGACAGGACGAGTAACTTTACCCATCGAACTTCTCCTGTCTGCTAAACTTGAATACGTTTACTTTTATTTTTCTGCTACGTTTGAGAACATCACACAGTCGGTCACAATGATGCGAATGGTCGAAACCTACACGCAGAAAAACTCTCTGCTGAACGCCATGAATAGCTTCATCGGCGCCGTGAACAACATGGACCAGACGGTGATGGTTCCTAGCCTGCTACGCGACGTGCCGCTGGAGCACGAGAAGGAGAAGGAGCAGGAGGTGAGCTCGCCCGGGAACTACCTGCGGGACGCCGAGGTGGACATGTTCGGCTACTACATGCAGCGGGGAGCCCTGGGCCGCGCCGAGGAGCTGAGACGCAAAGAAAAGGAGAGTCTGGCGCAAGAAGCCACACTCGGAAATGATAGCGAGGCCAGCGAGGAGGTGGACCTGGAGCAGCTGTTCCGATTCCACCTGAAGGGCCTTCAAGGGGTGCTGTCAAAGCTCACACACCAGGCCAACGATCTCACCCACCGCTACAAGCAGGAGATTGGCATCGCAGGCTGGGGCCAGTGAGAAGACGCCCAGGCATGGGCCAGTGAGAAGACGCCCTCGCGTGCACACTTCTACCTGCTGCTTGAACGTTTGACCATGACGCTTCCCCATAGCACAACGTGGAGACGAGTCGAGCTTTTTTTTGTAAAAAAAAAACAAGATGTTTCGCAACGAGTTCACAAAGAAAGAAGAGAACGAGAGAAGAATGAAAAACTGTTTCCAGTTCTACTTCTCCGCCCCGCGTCATGATGTGACATTTGGAGCACTGTTCTCCACATGGCGGAGGAACTCGGTGACACCTCAAACCTGTTATGATTTTGAGTTTGTTGATTTCCGTTTGACAGACGACAGACCATGGCTTATAGATAATATTTATTCCTATTAATAATGTATTATGAATGTCTGAAGACTTTTGAAATAGCCTACTTAATATTTATTTTGGAGTTGGTGTGCGAAGACTAATGTCGAATGATGCTCTAGCTATGATTTAACCAATCATGTTATGTGTAAGCAATGCTCCTTCCTCTAACCATGGAAGACTTTGTAACTACTGAAGTCAGTGAATGATCACATTTGTGAATGTGTGTGTGTGTGTGTGTGTGTGTGTGTGTGTGTGTGAGTGTGATGTCTACGGGGTGTGTGTGTGTTTATATCAGCCTGTGATCTTACCCTGTGAGAGTCTGTGACCTGGAACACTCTGAGAAGCCTTTAGAACCCTTTAGAACCATGATGAGATCCATGAGACTCTAACATCACCAGTAACTTGTATGTCAAAAATTGTTGATGCTGTTTGTATATATATATTTTTCCTATGTTGTTTTTCACTGTAAATAAAAGTTTGTGAAAACTGATAACATCTTTGCTGACTTTCTTATGGGCAATATTAGGGTTTCAAATTTGTTCTAAGATACTGAGTTATGTCTAATATCCAAAGATTAGAACAGCCAGTATAAAACTTCAGGCATTTAGAACCAAAAGGAAATCTACTGTGACAGAAGTATCACATGTAAATCAGATCAAATATGGTGCAGTGTGTGTGTGCACGCACATAATCAGACCAGACAGAAACAGGCAGTCTCTGTCAAACACCAGGGGGTTGTCGTGGAAAATTCTAAGAGTTCTCAAGAAACTTCTCAAGGCAAATAGGTATGGATATACTGAACAGTTTAATTCAGAGGAGATAACTACTGCTGAGCTGGTCCATGCAGCATCTCAAAGACTCTAAGCATATTGCAAGAGCCATCAAGTAGAAAAACCTAACCAACAAGTCCCTGCGCCCACTTTTATATTGATCAAATCACCCTTTGCTCTGGTTTCATTTGCGTCATTGGACTCGACCACACCGAGATGGAAAACAATAGGTACATCTATCTTATTTGCGTCATTGGACTCGACCACACCAAGATGGAGAGCAAGGGTACAACTATCTTAACAATGTTGCATATTAAACCGTTGGCTTTGTCTACGTCAACAGAATTAACCACCTTGAGATACATGGTGCACAGTTTCCTGTGATACCAGGTGTCTCGGGGGTTTTCAGACATGGGTTCTTGACATTATCTGCCTTGTGGCTTCTTGCACTTTCAAGTGTTATACACAGAATATGTGGGGGTGTGGGGGGGGGGGGGGGTCAATTGAGATCAAAGTGTGCAGTATGTGGCCCCTTAACTAAAATGAGTTTCACTCCCCTGATTTAGAGCTTAGTAAATCATTGCTTAATGCAATGTTCTGTGGATGTCATAGTCCTGCAAGAGAATAGTATTTGAAGGTTGGTACTGTGGTGAGTTGTGAATTGTTGACAGTAGCTGGGTTTCCATCCAACTCAGTATATATATATATATATATATAAATATTAACATTTGAATATACAGTGGTGGCCAAAATTATTAGAACACTAGACATATTTAAGAGTTTTCAGTTGTTTTTGTTGAATTGGCCATTAAAATACCCTAAAAACTTATGAAATATCTACAAAGTCATCATTATGCTCTATAAACCATAGAATAGAGCCATCATAATCAGATTTAGGTCATTTTCCATACAAAAACAAGCTAGGCCTATTTCACTGTCAATTTTACACAATCATGTTCCTGCACAGAAGAAGCCAAATTACTTGTGTAATCATTGTCATTGTGGTTAAATGTATGGTGTTGCAAGAGTCTTAGGACACAGCTCGGCGATTCTTTTGAATGTACAAGGCCTATCCTGCTCATTAAGTGATTGGTAACATCAGGGTTTTGTCACTGAGGCCACACCACCAAATGGTATAGATCCAAAGCCTCTAGAAGCAGTCTTGAAGCACATGATGCTCTTTGAACATGGCTAAGGTGAAGAAGGAGCTAACAAATGAGCAACGGGTTCGAATAAAGGCTTTTTTTTATGCTGGCTGGAGTTACTGCCGAATAGCCAAGGACTTGAGATGCAGTCCAAGCACTGTAAAGTACACTTTAGACTACCATGGCACCAGAACCGAAAGGGGAGAGGTTTCAAAAAGAAACTCTCAGACACACAAGTGAAGCATCTCAAAATTCTCAGTCTTCAGGACCGAAGAAAGACTTTACAAGAACTGTGTGACGAGATCAACATCACAATGAGTAATGGTGCAACAGTGTCTTCAAGAACTGTCCGTCGGACACTGGGAGAAGAAGGACTTTTTGGCAGAATAGCAGCAAAGAAATATTACTGAAAGAGAACAATTGAGTGTAACGCCTGAAATTTGCAAAAGAACACAAGAAATGGACAAAGAAAGATTTGTTTAAGTGTTGTGTACTGATGAGTCCAGGTCTGAATAGTTTGGCAACAAGCAAAGCGTGTATGTTCCACGAAGTGAGGGGGAGGGATATAAAAATGAGTGTCTCTTGCCAACAGTTAAACAAGGAGGGGGTAGTATTATAGTGTGGGGTGCAATTTAAGCCTCAGGAACAGGTGACTTTGGCTAAATTGATGGCATCATGGATACAAAAGTATACCACAACATTCTGGTGAGGCACGGATTTCCTTCTTGGAGACATCTTATTGAGCCTGGATTTATTTTCCAAGAGGACAATGACCCTAAACATTATTTTAACTATTGCCGGATCTACTGGCGACAAGGAATCTGCTGGAACACTGAAAATGATGGACCGGCCCTCTCAAAGTCCGGACTTCAAACCCAGCAAGCAAATTCGGGGCAAGTTGGAAAATAAACTCAACAGATCTATTGTAAATTCCAAGGAAAGCCTTTGGCTTGAGTTGCAGAAGGCATGGGATAACATTTGTGTTGAAGTTCTCAAGAAATATATGACTCTATGCCAGAGAGATGTGCTGCTGTAATTGCTGCAAAAGGTGGGCGTACCACATATTAAAGTTAAAAGTGGATAAAAAAAAGTAGGACTCACTTCATCTGATATTTGTTGTGCTCAGAACAGCCATCTGCATGTTTCATGAACATTATGAAATTAAATCATGTTTTGGAGGCAAAAAAAAGGTAATTATTCTCAGATCTGTCAGGTGTTCTAATAATTTTGGCCACCACTGTATATATATACAAAAGTCTGAATATATATACAAAACTCTGAATATATATACAAAAGTCTGAATATATATACAAAACTCTGAATATATATACAAAAGTCTGGATATATATATACAAAAGTCTGAATATATATACAAAACTCTGAATATATATATACAAAAGTCTGAATATACATACAAAAGTCTGAATATATATACAAAACTCTGAATATATATACAAAAGTCTGAATATATATACAAAACGAAGTCTGAATATATATATACAAAACAAAGTCTGAATATATATACAAAACGAAGTCTGAATATATATACAAAACTTTTTTTCTGTTATATTGTTCAATTTTGACATTGATTTCTCACTAGAAATGCAATAATACGTTTATTTTACACCGTTTGACTTCACGAAGGATATTTTTAGAGGCAGGTTCCCCATTGACTTGACTGGGGTCTTGTCAAAACCTTCGTAATTCCTTGTTTTCTGCTTCATGAAATACTGTTTTTCTGTTCTATGGTAGGGTGACCAGACGTGCTCTTTTTCGGACATGTCCTCTTTTTGAGACCTAAAAAATGCGTCCGGCAGGGATTCCCAAATCGTCCGGGATTTTGCCTCGTCGGGTGCTTCACATAGGCTAATATTATGTCTGCGAGTATGTTAGGGAAAACAATATTGTGGAAACACACCCTCGACCAATAGCTAGTTGTAACACAATGAAGTACCTTATGTTATTTATACCCTTGGAATGGCCAACCTATCTAGGTCATGGTGAGTATTATTTTTTAGAAGGGAACTGGTCAGTAGCAATCTATAACACAATTATGGAAACTATTAAAAAAAAAACCTACTCAGTTCAATAAACAATGTCTTATTACAGTGCATGAAATGCCCTGTATTGTTATTCCTAGGCTTCTTCTTCTTCTTCTTCTTCTTCTTCTTCTTCTTCTTCTTATTCTTGTTACCTTTTTCTGCGATTAATTCAGCCCGAACCACTTAACGTAGAAACTTCATTCAAACTTTGTCGCGTAGGTCTTGTAAACGACACTTATGCTATGTATTTTTCACTTTTCTAAACTTTATACTTTTTAAGATATTAAAGAAAAACGAATATAAATTTCTCCCATTGACTTACATTGGGCCATTATGACATCATAATAGGGTCTTTAAACTGGCTTGCACCTGTGCTTTACTCTGCTGTGCTAAGGCAAAAGACCGTAACTTCAAGTTTGGTCAAAAATGAGTTTTTGACGTATTTGTAAAATATCAGCAGTAATTAAACAAATGTACTGATATTAAATGTACTACTAACATGCCATTATCAAATTAAAGCCAGTGACATCAGTATTTTGGTTGATTTCACGATGTATAGGCTACCGACAGTTAGCATACCAAGCTAGGTAGCATTACCATTAGAATTGCATGGCAGATATGCTAAGCTATCGGGCTATTCCCCCACCCAGTGCCTGTGGCTAGTCCGAAAAAGGTGCATCTAAATCGGGTAACTTCGCTTGGCGAGCGGGGGCATGTGGAGGGGGAAAATGGGCCTCATTCTCTATCGTTCTCTCTCTCTCTCTCTCTCTCTCTCACTCACACACACACACACACACACACACACACACACACACACACACACACACACACACACCCCAATGGACTGACATAGATGTTTTATGTGTTTCATGTGTCAATTCAAGTTCATTGTTTTATGTGCTTAATGTGATAATTCAATGGTGTGTGTGTGTGTGTGTGTGTGTGTGTGTGTGTGTGTGTGATAATCATTGTATTGGTAATTGTGATAAATGAAATAGTATTACTACTGATTAATTAATAGGGTCATTATTCCATTGTTATCATACCACTGAGCTTTAACATAGAAGTTACTGCCTTCTGCCTTAGTATGCTTCACTGACACCTGTGCCAAATCCAAAGAACCTCTTCTCTCTCTGTCCCTCTCAATTTAACTGTAACTAGGAACATTAAGACACCATCCATTCTCTATTTTTTTTTCTCCATCTCTCCATCTTTCTCTCTGTCAACTTTCTCTCACACTCAATCTCTCTTCTTCACTCCATTTTTATCTCCTTTTTTCAATATTTTCACTCTCTCTTTATCTCTTCATCCAGAGCCACTCTTGTTCACTCTTCTTTCCTTCTTCCACTCTTCTTTCCTTTCTTATTTTCTTCTTCCATTTTTCTTTCCTTCTTCCACTCTTCTTGCCTTTCTTTTTTCCTTCATCCACTCTTCTTTCCTTCTTCCACTTTTCTTTCCTTTTTTCACTCTTCTTTCCTTCTTACACTCTTCTTTCCTTTCTTCTTTCCTTCTTTCACTCTTCTTTCTTTCCTTATTTCCTTCTTCCACTCTTCTTTCCTTCCTTCACTCTTCTTTCCTTTCTTCTTTCATTATTTCACTCTTCTTTCTTTTCTTCTTTCCTTCTTCCACTCTTCTTTCCTTTCTTCACTCTTCTTTCTTTTCTTCTTTCCTTCTTTCACTCTTCTTTCCTTTCTTCTTTCCTTCTTCCACTCTTCTTGCCTTTCTTTTTTCCTTCATCCACTCTTCTTTCCTTCTTCCACTTTTCTTTCCTTTCTTCACTCTTCTTTCCTTCTTACACTCTTCTTTCCTTTCTTCTTTCCTTCTTTCACTCTTCTTTCTTTCCTTATTTCCTTCTTCCACTCTTCTTTCCTTCCTTCACTCTTCTTTCCTTTCTTCTTTCATTATTTCACTCTTCTTTCTTTTCTTCTTTCCTTCTTCCACTCTTCTTTCCTTTCTTCACTCTTCTTTCTTTTCTTCTTTCCTTCTTTCACTCTTCTTTCCTTTCTTCTTTCCCTCTTCCACTCTTCTCTCCTTTCTTCACTCTTCTTTCCTTTTGTCTTGTCTTCTTCCACTCTTCTTGCCTTTCTTTTTTCCTTCATCCACTCTTCTTTCCTTCTTCCACTTTTCTTTCCTTTCTTCACTCTTCTTTCCTTCATACACTCTTCTTTCCTTTCTTCTTTCCTTCTTTCACTCTTCTTTCTTTTCTTCTTCCTTTCTTAACCTTTGCATTTCATGCACTGGTATTTCCTTCAGGAAATGCATTTTCTAGTTTTCATTGGTATATGCAATGAGGATTTCTGGGTAATCATTTTTTGTCCAATGTCAAGTCCCTATTTGATCATGTGACGAGAGGATACGATGTAGGCTATCCCATTTAAACGTAAAAATGTCCTTCGTTAAGTCAAACGATGCAACATGAACGTGTTATTATTGCATTTTTTTCTCCAAAAATCAATGTTTAATTTTAGCCATATAACAGAAAAACAGTATTTCATGAAGCAGAAAACAAGGAATTAGGAAGGTTTTGATGAGACCCCAGTCAAGTCAATGGAAGACTTGCCTCTAAAAATATCCTTCGTGTCAAACGGTGAGAAATAAACGTGTTATTATTGCATTTCTAGTGAGAAATCAATGTCAAAATTGAACAATTTAACAGAAAAAAAGAGTTTCATGAAGCAGAAAATACGTAATTACAAACATTTTGGTACCATTGATTTAATAGGAAGCGCTCAATCCAATATGGTGGACAAAGACGGATTGAGCGCTTCAGAGTTCAGAGTTTTGTATATATATTCAGACTTCGTTTTGTATATATATTCAGACTTTTGTATATATATTCAGACTTTTGTATATATATACTGTATATTCAGAGTTTTGTATATATATTCAGACTTTTGTATATATATTCAGACTTTTGTATATTTATTCAGAGTTTTGTATATATATTCAGACTTTTGTATATATATATCCAGACTTTTGTATATATATTCAGAGTTTTCTATATATATTCAGACTTTTGTATATAGATTCAGAGTTTTGTGTATATATTCAGACTTTTGTATATATATATATATTCAAATGTTAATTTCCTGAACGGCATGCCATAATATATACATATATATACATATATATGTGTGTATATATATATATATATATACATATATATATATTTTAAAGATTTATTTATGGGCTTTTTAGACTTAATTTGGATAGGACAGTGAATTGTTTTGGACAGGAAGTGAGGAGGAGTGAAGAGGTGGGGAGAGGATCGGGAAACGACAGCAGGCCAGAATCGAACATGTGTCCCCGCGGGCATTGTAGCTTGTAAATTGGGGGGGCATATTGGCTTGCGCCACATGGCCCTCCAACTCATTATATTTTAAGCCATTCATAAATAATCGAAAGGAAATGTGATTTTGTGTGCAATTCGATCACCTGTGTGGATAAACCTGATCAAAGATTGGGCTGTGAAAGCGGCGACTTCCAAACTTGAGGTAATCAGGGCAACTTTAAAGGGAACACGTAATGAAATCACAGCAAAGGCAATTTGATGCAAATAATCCTGCTTCCACCAATCTGGGTTGGTTTTTTTACGCTATAAGAATTAGTATTTAATCCACCCCCCTGTAGCAGATTCATATCTGATTTGACTTTATGCAATTTTATGTGGATTTCACACGTTTCCACACGGGATATCCGATTCGATTGCATTAAATAGTTGAATGGAAGCCAGACGAGTGAATATGGGGAGAGGGATTGCTCAAGAAGGCCCACTGCTCTGTGCACAGGTGTTGATTTAACTCACCCAAACCTTTGAGCTAATGACCAGTGAAACTCATTTCTTGGCTTAAGTTTATTGAGTCTTGCATAATGCAGGCACCTTTGGTGGGTTTTTGACACCGTGCAGCTGGTCTCTTTGCTTTGTTCAGTCTGCCCAGCACCCAGCACCTCTCATGACAGGCGGAAGTAGGGCATTGCAGTGGTGCCCGTGTTTTGACCGAGAGTGCATGATGCATTAGGCATGATGCCTCGTGCTTATTTCTGAGCTGGAACAGTGTGTTGCTGATGGTTAGGTCAGGTTTCGGCGCAGACAGCGAGCAGTCTAATGTTAATCTAAGGTATAAATCCTAAATTTCCTTCAGGATGAATGAAGTATCCATACATCTATCTATCGATCTAATGTTAGTATTGAACCTGCCCTATACCATGCCCACCAATACTCCCTGCCAGATGTTGTTATCGTAACCTACTTGAGCATTGAGGTCACTCAAGTGAAGCAGAAAGATTTAGTGAATCTCAGTAACCTGGCTCAGGGCTTCATAAAGGCCATCTTTCGTCTTTGCGTAGTTGGGACGTATGCAAAGTGTGTCAAAGTGGCCACAGGGATCGGCACTGACATCCGACACCGTGCAGGTGTTGATGGCCATCTCTCCTTTCCAGAAACATTTCTACCATATCGAATCAAAAAATCTGCAGATAGATTTGTTTATATTTGAAAGTGCTCTGCTATAGTCAATCGAAATCAAAGATAAAGCCACCAAACATGACACAAGGTCATATGATAGCAATGCTTTGATGTACAGTATTTGCACTGACCTGGGTGACTGACTAGGGTGCTATAATGGCCAGAACTCATGCCATTTGTGATTAACCATGCCATTGAGGTCAGACAATCTCACAATTTCATGTTTTGCAATCATATCTAACAGGGACTGCGACAAATAAGACATTTTATCATATATTGGTAGTGCTTTGGTGATGGATAACTGGGTAGATTGATTGTAGACCTTGAATTAAGAATTTTCAAGACAATTTCCATCTTTTGATCGTTGGGGCCCTGCAATAAACAAAACATTTTGCTAATAACTGTTGATGCATTTGGCTTAGAACATTTCTTTCATCCTCTGATACCATGGCAACCTGAACTATCCCCCTTTTACTATTTCTGCATTCTTTCGTACCAAGTTTGTTTAACGTTGGACAAATTTGTTTCAGATTATTTCACATTGACTCCAAAGAAAGTTATCATTTGGATTTGTGATATTCAAACCCTTCTGCAATTAATAGACTATAAAATATCATTTATCTAAATACCTAAGATACCATTTTGTATCTGGATGACTTTGATTGCTTGCACTTGCTTGGCCTCCACATCGTTGCTTGCAGCCATATTGCTTAGACAAAACTGATTATCTAACCCACCAGGAATGACAACAATCTGAGGACAACAAAGTCACTCATGTAGTTACACTAATTGGGCTGTAGGGGGCCCTTCATCTATAAACTGACCATCGTGATGTGCAGTAGGCTACAGTGTGCCTGTTCATACTTTCAGTGAAGTGGATAACCATTGTTAGGATCAGAAGAAGCCCACTAAAGAACTTGTCCTTTTGGCCATCCTTATGGGGCAGTATGTAGCTTTTGAAAGTTGTCTGCAAAATATTATTATTGCCACAGGCTACATTACATCTATCTATCTACCCAATTACCTGCGAATCTATTGTTGCCTATCCAGTCCCATTAGCATTTTAAATAGGCTCCTTAGTTCAACATGTAAGATGTATGTAATTAGGCTACTTAAATGGAACACGGGAGGCCACCTTTCAATATTCTCCAGAATACAAGTGGTTTGATTAGCTTCAAAATGAGCCTCTTCCCCAGTGGAAACTGAGTGCATCCGCATGCTCAATTTAATGTCATGAGGAAGCCAATGGACTATTAGCATTATGCAAATCAAACTGGACTAGAGGCATCAGGTGCATATTGGCGTCATGATTTAAAGCAGCAGTAGCAGTAGTTTTGGTCCCAAACGAGTGAGCCGACTACCTTAAAAGCCAAACACCACCAACAGCACAAGCTGGCTAAAATTCTGTAACTGGTGTAATTCAGTGCTGTTCTAACATTTCCACGGGGTGTTCCATCACAGACCACACAAGTACATCATAGCGCATAGCTTGGATGGCTTATCGGCAGGTGTTTTTATCTGTCCTCCACATGAACATATACTATCAAAATGAATTTGAAGATGATAACAAAACTAGTCGCCTTTAAAAACATACCTCAATAAACAGCAAATTGTAGAGAAGGTTCAGTATGTTTAAGGACCAGTATTATTTTGAATGATAGTATATTTTATATTTAGTATATTTTCAAGGTTTGTATACATATAATGACTTAGAAAATATATCAATTCAATTGTGTGAGTTATTTACAAACAATCCACTAGGTGTCAGTCTTCTCCTTGGTAGTTAAGAATAGGATACCTGAGGAGGACATCAAAAGCTTTTAATCATATTTTACATGTATCCCCTCTGTGTAATTGGGGGGGGGGGGGGGGGGGCGAAAATCAAGGCTGAATGTATTGTTACAGCAGTTCTGGGATTATGTACAGTCATATGTCTTTACACATTTGAACGGATTATAATACATTTAAATGCACTAAGTACATAAACATACCTTACCAAATAACAGTGGACTGCCTGTTCATGCAACAACTGGGTAAAAACATTTTTCCCATCTAGAGAAGTAGCTTTCTCTCGTAAAGGTAATAGTTTTACTTCTGTCATAACAGGTATTGTCAAATCAAACAATAGCACTAAATCAAATTTCCCCCTTTTGTCAGTGAAATGGTGTTATGGAATGGTCCCCCAATCCCTAGGATCTGTGTACAGTATTGTCATTGTATAGCAGGAGTGTACTACTGATGTCTACTATGGTGTTTAAAGATGGCAAAACTCTATAATTGAACAGTGCAGTGCTATTCAAGTAATTTTTTTAAAATACCAAAAACATCTTTATGAAAGGAAACAGCTTCACATGTCCTTCAAAATCTGTGACCTGTGTTTTTTTTTCTTAGCTACATAGTGAGGCAAGAGATTTTATTTGTTTTTGAATATAGCCCACAAAACACTACACATTGATATGGAGTGAGATCAAGCATACAGCCAACCTAAAGTTTAAACATAATTTACTATGGTGTAAGAATAAGTGCTGGTGTAATTCTCCGTTTGCGAGAGAGAGCTGGGTTTGATACATCCCAGCACTCACCAGAGCAAAATTAAATTACAATACACACTGGGTCAAAAATGTTTTTGTCAATTTAAAGTGCATGATAATACTTATAAAGGGGGTAGAATAGACAGCACTGTATATTAAGAACCACAAAAATAAATAAATACATAAAAAGACATGAGTAATGCTTAAGTATTATTTTCATATTACCTATAAAATCTCACAACAAATGTCATTGCACATTGCCACGTTGTTAAGCATTAATGGTCCAAACAGGATTGAGCATGATCTTTTTAAAGGCTTTCCACAAGAGTATGGACAACCCATATTACATAAGGAAGAAAACACTGATCTTTGTGTACTACTCTTTTGACACAAGTGTTCAACTAAGTGAAAAAACTAAAACAAAAAACACCCTCTCAAATGAAATGGTGTGTCCATGTCATCCTCGCTCTTGTGCATCTGTGTTCAGTTTATTTCAAAGTAGTCCTTGGGTAGTAGAATGCTGTGAAAGGAAGGCTGCCACCCGTTAGAGGTGTCCGGAGGTGTGAGGTTTAGGGAGGCAGGAGAGGCGGCTTGAACGCGCAGGTCCCGGCGCAGTGACGAGGGGTGAGCATCTTGCATGAGAAGTGGTGAAGAGCGTCGTGAGCTTCTAGGGAGAAACCACATCGATCACTTCATGTATGAACACACTGTTTCATCACTCTGACTGCGGAGTGCACACATTTAAATTATTTAGATTCATTCTTTATTTAAATCAGAAGGCATTTGATGCATATCCTTGACTACCCTTATATCCTCAGAGAGCTATTCTTGAAGAATAAAATGACGCGTCAGCAGTGATTTCATAGGAAAAGGGAGGAAACGGATCAAATGCAGCAATACTGTAAGAGGTTATTTTATGAACCGTGCTGAATCAAAACAGACTTGAATGAAAACATTCAAAGTAGCACTTGCATATATTCGTTAAAACTACACAAACATGTTGCCTTGAACCCAAAAAGTATTATTACCTTTGAGCTTCTGTTGGATTGCATAACGAGCTTTTCTCTCTTGGTCCAACTCGTTGCACAATGTGTCTATGTTAAAAAAAAGAATGAATACATTTTTGCTTATCTGATCAGTGCTTTCCTTGTTAAAATTGAATGCTTATAGATAATGTCACAACCAATAGTCAGTTGTTCATCATAAAAATGATTCACTGTGTTCCATATTGGTAGTTTAGAATAAGTTTGATAATATAAATTAAAAAAAAGTTTTTGAAGGACAATAGCCAATCTATGAAAATCCTGGTTGAAAATATGCAAGTGTCACTTTTTAAAATATTTGTAGAACTCCTCACCAAGCTGATACAGATATGACATGTTCAATAACGGCATGTTATTTTAAAACCTAAAATGACTCACCTCGAACAATCTGAAGCTGCTGGACCATTTCCTCCCGGTATGATAGCTCTCTTTTCATCTGATCTTGAAAATTATCTGAGGAACAAATGTCCTTGTGATCCTTAGTACATGGATATCATACCACTATTATTATGGTGAAAATCTTGGGTAGCACACCTATCTGGGCATAGCTCATACTTCACAGAAGTACTTTATTTAGTGGCCACAGAAATGCAGAGCTTACATGGTTAAATCCTATTTCAACTGCTGGTTGCATTATTTTCCTATATGCTGTCATAATTATTCACCTTTTAAATTTTGAAATTCTCGCTCTAGCTTCTTCCTGAGCTCCACCTGCTCCACAAGCTGTTTCTGGAGCTCCTCTGTGGACACATAGAGAAACCCCATGCAAATGAGGAAATGTATACAAATGGCACATTCTTATTTTCAAACTAATAAAATGAGGGGTGTTTGAATGTTGAATGTAATTGGCTGCACAGTGTCTACATGGAGACTGGTTCTCTGCAGTTTCTGAGGCAAGCATTAACAGTCAGAGCCCTGTGTTCTCAAGCATGCTGTTGCAGGATAATTAGGACAATAGCCTCAGGGTGGCTGGAATAATATCTGAGAATACAAAGGGAAATCTACAGTGTGAAAAAACGAGAGTGAAAGAGACAGAGGTCCCCAGAGGATATCTTTGTATCTTTTAATCTATCACAACATATAATGTACAGTTTGACAACAGTGACATGCAGAAATGCTCGGTGCATCCAATGGTTTATTGTATGCAACAAGACGTTGGTATCGTTTAAATGGAAACCACATGTTATTATCAAAAAACTGGTAATACATCCAAAAGCTGCTTACCCAGATTTGTTTCTGAATGTAAACGTTAACATGAAAGTAATATATTTAACATTAACTCACATCTGGGTTATGTTATAAGTAATTTCTACTGGACACTATATTTCAGTAGCGGATACAATCTAATGACTTGCCTTACTTTCACATGTTGTAAATGTTCTTACTTTACGGAAAGATTACAAGGACACATTTTGTCCTAACAATTGTTCTCTGTGTTTGCTCACTCAGGAAAAACAGTCCGTACCTTTCGCCATATTTTCGATGTCTTTCCCAGTTCTGGGTACATCATCGCGCATCGCCTCATCACCTGTACCACACGTTTATCAATAAATACCATTAAAGGTTTGAGATGCTTAGACCACATGTAGGTGTAAGTCAGCACTGTATGTCAACTAACATATAATATAACAGACTTACTCGAGCTGTCTTTGGATAGATCGTAGGTTTTCTGCAAATCAGATTCGTCCTCCGTTGAAATGACGCTTTGTTTAAGTGAATCTTTTCATGTCAAAACATAAAAAGGCGCAATCAATATTCGTGTACACTACAAGGGTAAAATTTCAAATTTCACTGATACATATTTAAACATCTTTCATGATGATATTACCGGTGGTTTCCCGCGGACTCTGGGGATATTTAGATACTAAATTAGATGCAATAGAGGAGCGCACGTGTCCATCCTTTTCATGAGCATAAACCTGCAGAAACAACCAGAACATTTACAAAAATAAATAAATAAATGTAATGTATTTAAATGCATTTTTATTTAACCAGCATGTTGTTACTGTTGTCATAATTGTTGTAATTTACGTCATTTATAATCAAATTACATCCTAATTCCTCAAATCCTAATTGAAGTTAATGCCCCAGGATTACGAGACAGAGGCTAGTGTGCTGTACTCTAGTCAGAACAAAGAGAGCCCGCCGATCCTTTTCATCAAAATAAAATGAAAATTATCCCCCAATTTATCCCAATTTATTTCAAGTAGGCCTATGGGTTTTTGGATAGGCTATTTATAAAAATGACTTAGAAAGCCTAAGATTACAAAACCAAGCTGATTTCTTCTGATTATTGGTTAGCCTACCACGACATTAATTTGGACAAAGGAGAAAATAGCCCCAAATACTTTAAAAACGACATAGCCTATTTTACAGCTGGGGGTGTACTGGCCTACGAGGGGTGGACGGGCTATGTGATTGATTGACAGATTAACTGACAATACAAGGATATAATTTCACAGCATCTACAATTGGATGTGTAATGCTAATCGTTATACATGTGAATACATTTTATGTGTGGGTTTATGAGAATTATAAACATTTTGTTTTACTGAGTATACTCACTTCGTACATCGCAGCATCTTTACTTTCTGACACGTGCTTGCTCGGCCGCTCGTCATCAGATGACCCTGCCTCGCTGAACAAGATTCTCTGGGGATCATCCGGTTGCTGTGTTGGTCTGGTCTCAGAATCTTGACTTTCATCGGGATTGGCCCGAGACGAGATCCGCCCCTGGGGACTCTGATGATCTTCCACGGAAAGTTGAATTGACTCTTCATCTTCTGGTAATTTATTCGATTCCACGTCAACATCCGGGTCTTCTCCGCTGTCAACGTCTGGAGAGACGGACCGGTAACTGGAACTTTCGCTGACAAAGTCAGGTGACAGGTAACCTGAACGAGCCCCTGTATATACCTCCCTGTTGCCGTACAGTTTGGCTATGCTCTCAGCGTCTTTCACAACTGGCCTGAAAGCAGATATGTAGCTCACCTTTCGAGGAGTGCTGGGTTGGCCCTCCGTTGACCTGGCTTCGTCCCCAGACTTCTCCTCCTCGTTCCTCGTGGACTGAGAACTTGAGCAGCGTTCACTATCAAATAAACTGTCTTTGGGCGTGATAGAGCCTCGATCATTTTGGTCAGAGAGTTCGGTCTCATTTTGTCGTGTCGAAATGATATCTGTGTGCGGTTTTAGCTGTGCTTGTGGATATGATGATATTGGTAGACTTCCTGCCGTGGGCCAAAACATGGGGAATGAGGGGTAAATATTGTCCTTCACTCCTGGCCAAAACACACCTGGAATATTAGTCTTATTTTGGTCTGCACTATCGTCCTTCTTATGACACAATCCAAATGCAGGGAATCCATATGGATGTGGGAAGATTGGTGGTGGGATCTTCTGTAGTACCCCAAACCCTTTGCTCGGCACGGGGATGACAGGATAGTTGCGCACACAATTGGTCAAGCCAAGAGCACCGCGCTCTTCTTCACAGCGTAGGGTTTTGTGAGGAACCTCGGCTGAACTCGTCTGCGTAATGTTACTGGAGGCCTGGGACTTCATAGAAGAGGACATTTGTGAGGCACTCATTGGCATCGTCCTTTTCCGACTGCCACCGTTAAACATGGCCTTTACGTCCTCCCAAGCATGGCTAACGTCATCGGCTGCGCCCTTCTCAGTGAGTTTCAGGTGGCGTCTCCACGAATTGAAGTTTGCCGCGTCCGGTTGTGTGTATTTGGATTCAGGTGTACGATGTGAGTGAAAGATAAATTTGTTCGGAGAAAAATACATATTGCAATAGTGGCATTTGATACATTTTGCTCTTGAACTGTTGTATCTAGCTGGAATGAAACTACCCCTGCTTCCCCATGCGCACTCGTGAGAGACGTCAAACGCGAAATTTTCAGGCAGTTTCGGAGGGGCATGAGCCCCAAGGAAGGACTTACAGAGCCTCTCAGCCTCACGCTTGGTGATCATCCCGCAGCGTCTGGATGAGATAGGCATCGCCCCTGCGCGCCTCAGAATCTCGAGCTGAACTGGGGTGCACTGCACACAAGTGATCCCAAGAGCGACGCGTCGATTGTGAATCTCGTTATAGCTGTAGTGCTTCAATAGTGTGTTGGATATCTGAGCCAAACAAAGCCTTTCTTGCCCATCTATCACCAAAGAAACTATGTTCACTCCGTATAATGCAGTCTGGCTGACTTGGTTAGGCTTAAGAGAGCTAGAGTAGGGCTGCAATTCCTGTTTAGAATTCGGGGAAGAGCTGGAGTCTCGTCCCGCTGGGAGCTGACCGGGTAGAGGCTCCATTCCTGGAGATCTGATGAAAGATGAAAAAGAACAGTCTATAAGAGGAACGAAATATTCGACTACCTAAAGCTTGAACATTTTAATAATACTAAGTTTTGTTAGACACCATTTTCATATTGGTTTACGTTCCAATTAACATGAATAAGAAATATGTGTTTAGTATAAAATTCAAACAGTGATGCAATTTGGTATGATAATAATCACAATTGCTTCACCATTTGTCTAGTTTATATAATTTTAAAAGCATTTGTTTTAAAATAGTCTATCATAAGGCTATTCGGCCTGGAAATCTCAACGTTTTATATAGGCTAGTCTACACATTCCTGTGAGCTGTCAATATTAGGCCTCACTTTTAACAAATAAACGTTTCAGTTGTTTGACGTTTTCGTTTTTAATGTTTTACATAATTAGAGATAAGAACTGTAGATCAGGTCTTCTCCGATGTCTCCAAATCGGCTCTAGGACTAGAGTGATTACTTTACTTTAAGCACCTACTTAACGGCCTAATACGCAAAAGAACAGAAGGAAAATGTTCTCAGGCTCCGTCAATGAGCTTACCGTTGAAGAAAAGGACAATTAAGCCGATTTTCTAATTACAAAGGTTCTTTCTCCACTACGTCAATATAACTCAAGTACTTTTTAGTTTCAAAATGCAACTAAAACTACTAAAACATGCTTCAGTTTGGTTGACACCTGGCACTGAAAATGTCTTCGTGGTTTAGAGGCAACTTTAGATGCATTGGAAGTAACCGCGCTTACCGAAATTTTAAAAGATTGTGCTTAATATTCCTCCGTATAATCTTGGGGCAAATTATATTTCACTTATTATTTGCCTGCTGGCCTACGCAATCACCGAAGTCATTTTATCGGATTATACAATATATCAATTACAGGAACGATTAATAACATCGATCTTAACTTACCTTTATCTCTGAGGAAAGAATGACGATACGAATGCAGTTACATCAAATAACTGAGCATGAGCAAGAGCAAGTCGTTACTTGGCCGTCCGAAATGTTAAATATGGAGGTAGGTCTTGACAAGGTTTCGTTCAAATATCCTCCTTTCTGCGATTTACTGCGCAAAGACCTCCGTACTCCATAGCTCTTCGGCGTTGTGTGAGAAATGTTGGAAGATTGACCACATGACAGAACAGAAGCCTTCGCCACTCCTCGGCAGACTGAATACGTTACAGCACAGAGGAGCGCGCTAAAATAACTGCAAGGCACACCCACATTGCACGACCATGTCCGTATTAACTATTTGCCTGCGGGACGCACGATAATTACGGGGACCCTGTTTGAATTCAGCTATGTCTGAAGAGGGAGAGGACAGGGTACACTGGAAATGTTCAGGATGATTTAGATATACTTTTCAACACATTGATAAGTCATTGAATAAGAGCATTTTTGGTTAGTGCGTAAAGACCAAGACCTATGCACAAAACTGCTTTGGAAAGGTGCGTAAACAGCCTTTATTTTAGGGGACGAATGAAGGTAATTTTTAGACGCTTAACCAATGCTAATTATGTCTTTAAAAGCTTGACATATTTAATGTATTATCAGTAAGAGCCATCTAATAACGGTAAGTATTTCACCCAGGTTAACTCGTAAATGTGAAGCACATTTTCAATTAGACATATTTTTTCCATTGTGAAATGCACGAAAATGGAAAAAAGTCACTGAAGTAAAATCGATGGCGACAAAAAGGCAGACTTTGTCAGGTTACATGGCCATCTGTGCTAATTTTTTTGAGGATGCAAATCAATTTTGCATTACAGCCATGTTTTTTTTTTTTTTTTTAAATGTATGGAAATTGCATGCTTTATAATTAGACACGTTTGCATGTGACAAAATAGCCTCTTTTGAAATATGTATTTATTATTTGGCGGGGCCTCAACGACCCCAGGGCATGGTTACTGTCATAAAACCTATCACTTCTCCATTTCCCATTCTCTCCAATGGTCCCTGAATGAGGCAAATTTGTTTAACACAGAGCGCTCAGCGAGAGCAGATAGTGTGTACAAGCACAGTGATATATTACAGCAAACGAGTGAGGTAAGTGAGGGAACCTTATATGATCAAATTAACTATTTATAACCTGATCAATGCCCCACAGTTAACCCCTCTATGTCTCATTCTTGGATATCGATACCTTGTCCTGATAAGATCGCTCTTTAGTTTTCTCGCCAAACAAAACAGGCAACCCAATTAAACACATGGGCTAAATATCTCGACACATCCTCTATGAAAATATAAACGCACATCTTATGAATTATGCTGAATAAATGATTGTTGCTGAATTATGTTGAATAAAAATCATCAAACCAGATTGCTTGGACTGCCGTCTGTGTTTGAAAGCATACGTCACTCACAGCACGGCGGTGATAGAAGTCATAATCTACAACAAATAGCCCAAATGAATGGACAGTCATATGACAAATAGCCTATTAATTGTGTGTCACAATCAAAATTGGCGCACATTTGCAAGGCCCTTTAAACGGTATGAACTGTCCGACGAAGACGTTTTGAGTAATCTGTAATTAATCATTCTGCCTGGTCCAAAATGTGAACAATTACTCTAAACAAATGTGAGTTAATAGCGTCCACAAACGCCCTCAGGGCGTGCTGCTCCTGAGCAGACCCCACTAGCTCGAACCATGATTGCTTTAACCTACCAGAAGTTGCAGGCTGTTGTGTGCATTATTGACATGGGGCTGTTTTGAATGTGACGTTACATCAGCTTGATTTTATACACGATTAATACACCCTAAAGTGTGCTGTTAATTACTTTGAGATATCACAAAGATAATTTTGTCAATTTTTTCACAGTAATTCATATTATGCGCTGCGTTAGCCAACATTAATAGAGTGCATTCAAAATGCAAAGACCTGACATGATCTCTATAGCCTACACCATCAGATGGGCTTATTGCAATATTGATGGTGAAGGAAACTTCAACCTGATCTTCTCTGGTCGTGTCATCTTTCACAATCTAGAGGCTTTTCTTCAGCCCACAATAATTACAATTTATTCTGTAATTATTCTTTTCCTTTAAATTATTTATAACGCTCCATCTAACATCTTTGTTGCAATTTATTCTCGAGAAACAGGAGCTCACGTGTGCTACGTACAACCCTCCATTTATGTGGAGTTCAATGCAGGTACAGCCACACAACACCACGCCCGGTTTTAATTAGATATTTCAGCGGTAATTTTAGTCGAGGCCTTTTATCACAGTTGGCTACCCTTCAATAGTTTTTCGAGTATATTATGTGAGACACGTCTGTGTGCAAACAATCGGTATAAGACAGAGACCGCTTTAAAATATTTAAGTGTCCCTAAGTCATCGAAATGATGTTTCCACAAAGAAAGTATATAAGTTGGCAATACGTCTCGCTTTAATGTTTAATTACTGTCTCTGACTAGTGAAAACTCAAACGGCAGTAAATGTCAAATTAACTATTGAACACGCCACGTGCGTATGGGAAACAGTGGTGTTGCCTTTGAACCACAGATGTATTTCAAGGTATCTCAATTATTTTATTAAAGCGACGTGAACTTTTATAAAACATAATCAGATTCGCCTACATTAATGATGATTTTTACCTGCGGTTTTAATATTGGAAATGAATCCACCTGGATTAAAAAACAGAGAATACACAATGAAAATGGTCAGTGGTGTAGCGAACCCAAGAGCATGTTTATCATTGAAAACAGAGTTTTCACTTAAAAGGCCAGGTGAGCCTACGGTTGGATTGAACATTAATGAGTCCACTCCGAGAGGAGCGAACACTATGCCAAAGGAGGCCGGTTCTTTTTCAGAAGGCAGCTTTTAGACACCCACCTCCCACACTCTTAGATTGGTAGCCTATAAGATGAAAACAAGGCCAGTTTCATCGCCTTGATATTAAGCACATCCGTTTTAAAGTGAAGGTAAATGTAGTTAATATATCTTTAGTTTTGGTGTACAATGCCATTATCCTGCGATATCCAGTTACTGCTGTGCTACAGTGTGCTGAAGCGCATCCAGGATAGCGTGTGACTCTGGTCCTGATCTAAGTCTGTTGCTATTTGGGTTAGCACATGCCCTCATGAAGTGTTGTTTCATGCCAAAACGACACAGGCTAAGACACGCGCACAATGCCCAGGCTTGGTATAATTCACAGGAAACGCAAGCGGACACACGCACACCTTGGATGTGCTTGCAAAAAGAAAATGGAGAGGTGGTATTGATATTTTAAGTATTTGACTCCTTCACTGGGGAATAAATGTACAGCAATAATTTAAGTAAAACTTTATTTCAGCAAATGCTGATCATTTCAGGAGAGGCTACGAGGGTTTGCTGTCTTAAAGTCCTAAAATGCCTGCCTGAAATGTGAGGTCGATTATTATAGCAACGGCAGAAGTCTATCCTGATCTGCATACGTCGTCTGCTGGGGCCACTGGTCTGCTAAAATCCCTTGAAAATCCTGTTAAACCGTCAAAGCGGAATTGCCACAACAAGTAGGCTAGTCTTCTCTCTTGGATTTGTAGACAAGCAACAGTGCACCGGTGCAAGCAACGGTGACTCTCGAAAAACTTAATAGTTAACCTATATGCGGCCTGTAAAGCTTAACATAAATGTAATTTTACAGGGGGGGCGGGGGTCAGCTCATTTCATATGAATCTCTTTCAGTCGGATCGTTCAAATGAAGAACAACTGTGCTGACTACATCACAACTGCTCTTCTCTACATCTCGTATAGGCCGTTTGATGAAATAGTGACATTTCAATCACTGGGTGTTTACAAATAATAAAGTAATGTCTTCACACAAGTGTTGGGCATTGTGAGACTGTAGGCAAACCTCGCCTTCTGATCAGATGACTGGGCTGGAAATCGTAGGTGAAGAAGCCCGGAGAACGTCACTTTCTTGGTTTATCTCAAGGCAAGAGTGGGATGTTGCGCGAGAGCGGCGAACCTATGGCACATGTGCGGGTAAGTTTGTTTTCCGGCCCATAATTGATGCCCTCTCGACGTGAATTTCTCAGAGCCTATTTGAAAGCCCATTCAACGTGCTACTGCATTCTTTACACGAAGTGTGTTGTCTACATGAAGGTGCATGTATCAAGGTTACGAAGATACAGGCAAGGATTTAAGTCCATCGGGGTCTGTAGGTCATGACCTTTAAGTGACTCGGATTACATTGACCGGTCTCAGAATGTAATATATCAAAGATAGGCCATACAATCACATAGGCATCATTTAGGTTGCAAATGTACGACATCGCACCCTATATGAAAGGGCCATGCGTGTAGCTAAAATACGTTTGGGGATTTATATCTTTGAGGTATACTACCTAGTTAAGTATGACAAGAGGATGCAATAAAAACACCCCTCATTTGAGCTTGATTTGACCTACATGACATGGTCCTTTTCTGAAGCGCAGAAATGAAAACCAGACGATCGATAATAGAAGAGAGAATATTGATCAGCGGAAAAGTAAAGGCACAAAACAGGGCGAAAGTAAGATGGAAACGAGATGAAACAGGCGTCGTCTCTGTAGAGTAGGTACACATGATCTCATAAAACAGAAGGTTTAAAATCGAAATGGAGAGCTGTGGGCAACCGAGTGGGGACACAGTGGTTCACTTTTGTCCATTCATACAGGGTTATATCTTATGACTGAAATATTAGAAAATGTACAATGTACATGTAAATGTAAAAAAAACCTTCTCCTCACTCAAATCAAAGCCCGTCTCTAAGGGTTGATTATCAGTAAGAAAGTCTCCCTTAAATTGTCATGCAGATTACTATAGACTGGCCTCTCAAAATACAATTTCATGTACTTTCAAGCACCTGACCGATGAGACGAATAAAACCAAAATAAAGAGGTGCACAGAAGCATTTATCACTCAGTCACACCAGAGGGCTTCAGAGGATTCTTTTAACATTCTTTTTGTAATTAACATTGATTATGGCACAGACTGGTTAAATGAAAGGTACACTGCACTCAAGATCTCTTTTTCAATAAAAGACCATGAAAAACATATTCAACTGAACATTCATCAAAGACCACATAAGTCACATACAGGCCACAATTGACACATTTGGTAGTCTGGGGGGGAGACCTGGGTACATTTCCACCAAAACAATGGATACAACAAGAGAAATGTAACAGATCAATTCAAGTCTGACTTTTTGACTTTACAAATCATAGGTATGACTGGAGCAACAATGCTCCCCAGTGTCAGACATCTTCTGAGTATGTTAAGCTATAACTAAATAGTATTTTATTACATAGCAAGAACTTACATAAAGTGCAATTTCTTTTATTGCTGATGAGAAAATATGGAGAGCCTTTGCTAGGAGAAAAACAATCTTTCAATAGCCCAACAAAGTCAAATGATGTCTTAATTTATTTTCTGGCTTTGGGAATTAATCTACAAAAAAAAAATGTTAAGGCAAGTTAATGGAAGTTCAACATATCATGCTGTTATCCACAAAATAAAAAAACAGGTATTACAAGATCTTAAGTATTTTTTGATGTGCAAATCTTTATGGTCCCAATAACTCAAACCATTATCGTTCATTATATAGGAATGGACCTTTTGAATTGGTATGCTTTGATACAATGTATTTCATAGATAGACATTCTAGTAAATAAAACATAAGGTATGTAGGAGCCAATTCAAATCCCCTATTTAAATTATGAAAATACTGACAAGAACCAAAAGAAGGTTTCACTAGGGTAATGTCACCAAATGTGGTGGCAGAGCTTTTAATTGGAAATTTCACGAATTCTTAGAAAACCTCTAATGTGTATATGTTTTCATTACTGCTTCAGTTACACACACACACACACACACACACACACACACACACACACACACACACACACACACACACACACACACACACACACACACACACACACACACACACACACACACATATATATATGTATAAAAGCAGAATACCGTAAAACAAAAAGATAAATAATATTATGCCATTATGTAACTATGCTTTTATGTTATGTCATAGCAAAGCATGAAGAGGACCAGAAGTGAAATCATAAAACATTTAAGCACCCCAGCTCATACTGCAGGTTCATCACTTCCTCATAGTGGACAACATGACATCTAACATTCACACACACAGACACACAGACACACAGACACACACAGAGACACACACACACACACACACACACACACACACACACACACACACACACACACACACACACACACACACACACACACACACACACACACACACACACACACACACACACACAAAAACACACAAACACACATTCAGCTTTTCCTTTCACATTCACCCTCTCTCTCAAAGTCTCATCTGATCCCAGGACTATCTGAGCAGCACAAACGTCCTCAGGAGCTGAAGCAGTCCAAAAGCCCTCCTGAATCTTTCCACCAAAACCTCATCTGCTTTAACTGCCCAAATTAGAGCAGGAGATGGGTGGCACCTCAGCCTTCTGTGGCCCGCGCTGGAGAGTCAAGGCTGGTCTGTTCTGGTCCAGGACTGTGCCCTTGTCCAAGCTGGAGTGGGGTGAGGAGGGGAGTGGAGGTTGGGTGGTGTGAGGACTATGCGGCTGGCTCTGTGGACAGAGACAGTCGCTCCCTCAACGTCTTCCATGCATGCAAAGTGAACAGGCAGCAACGGGATCGAGAGAGAGAGAGGGCTTCAGACAGAGAGATCAGGCACGGGCAACGGACTGCCGCTGCACAGCATACAGGCACACGTTAACACTCACGATAAAGCTGCCGACGATAAAGCATGGTCAGGAGTCTGGAGTTGACCTGAAAAAGCACTTTCCTCCAAAAAATGTACAGCCATTCATTTTCACATGGTTCTATCGGTTTAAGACCTCAGGTTCAACTGCATACTCTTACACGTTCCACAAACATGTTAGTATTGACAACAACAAAGAAAAAAGATCACACTATTTAGTGTGATTGCAATCACACTTAAGTTTCCTACTTGGCCAAGTCACAGGTGCTCAGTGCAACCAGCAAAAACAAAGAGTTGAGTTGGAAGTGAAGTCAATCACACAGCGTCAGTCATGGCAAGAGGAATTACGATTTTTCGGGAAGGCCCAAAGAAAGGACAAGGACATATGCAGTTCATAACAAAGAAGAAAAAAAAAAGAATGGCCAATGGCCTTGGCTTGAAGTGTGGAGTGATTTCTGGTTTGCTCTTCTGCATCTTGGGGATCCAGGACCTAGGGATCAAATCCTTCCCACAATTCTGCAGGACCATCCCAGGGCTCCTCAGGACATGTGGACGGGGGCCTGCTGGGCCCTGCGCTCCTCCAGACAGCAGCACACCCACATGGACACCACCTCCATGTTCCCGTCGTCAAACAGTTGGATGAAGGAATGGTCCTGTGGAGAGACGGAGGACAGGTGAGTGACAGAAAGCGAAAGAGCAGGTATGGCCAGAAAGAAACAGGAAAGAGAGAGAGAGAGAGATTGAAATACAGAGCAGGAAAAGAGAAAGGAAGTACATGAATCAAGTCAAATAAGCCAAGAGTATTTGTATTTGCTTTAGCAATGAAACCACTACACATCCAACTCTGTATCCTCTCACACAGCCTCAGAGGTCAAAGCAGGGACAAAGGTAAAATGCTATATATGTGTGTGAGTGAGTGTGTGTTTGTGCACTAGGCTTGTGATGGGCAGACACATTAATTTCCAACATCAAGTGCACGATTCAGACCAACACTGACACATCATGTTTTTAAATGAACTTGTCACCCCTTATTTCGGTGATAAAGGGTCTTTTTTTCATGATTGCAACAAAGAAGCAAATTGTTAAAAACAGCTCCATCAGGGGGAGAGGAATGGTCACGAGTACAAGAACAAACACAATGTCACAACCTTATTATAACTCTACAGGTACGCCACTCATGACGTTTGGCATCATAATAACACAAAAAAGTCTCCATAAAAACTGTACAATCTAGATGACACACACACAAACACAGACACACACACACACACACACACACACACACACACACACACACACACACACACACAGTCACGGACACTGTCAAAGTCACTTTGATATACTCAATTAGAGTATAGAATTAGCCATTTCTGCTCAATGAAAGATAAAACAAAACGACGAGGCCAGTCTCTGAAGTGAAGTCAAGGCAAAGCTCTGTGTCTCGTGGAGTGCGGGTAGCGTGTCCCCAACACAAAGGCACGCCACTCAGGGCCTGTCGGCCACGGGTCCTGAGGACAGTCCAGCGCCATCAATCCTGGTGTCCTTCTAATGGGCAGCACGGGCTTGGATAGACTGAGGTTAATTACTCTCATATCTGTGGGAGCATGCCGGCCGCTCCTGGGCGTCACACGTACTGGGGCACCCATCTCATCCATCACCCGGAGAGAGAGTGCGCGAGAGAGAGCCAGTGGGGGCCAGATGAATGTCTTTAATATCTAGTAGTGAGCTCTGCTAGGGCTCTGCTGCTCTTAACCCTAACAGACTGGCCACGTCTCTGCCCCTGCCCCTGATGATACTTGATCTGGACAGGGAGCCGGGGCTTCTTGGCATTTAATTCAGCTAAGCCCACTCCATCACACACAAAGGACAATGCTAACCTATTTTGTCTACAACTGCAACACACACACACACACACACACACACACACACACACACACACACACACACACACACACACACACACACACACGGCTGACGCCGTCGATTTCAAATATACACACACACACACACAACCTCTCTCGCTCTCAGTCACTCGCTCCCCATCAGAGAAGTGAGTGTGGCCGGACTGCACTGTGCCACATGGCTGTGAGCTCCTCGCCTGCTGAAGGCTGGTGGTGATGGAGAGGGTCAGGGGCTCCAGCCAGCCACCTATGTCACTGTCCAGCCAGCCCCCAGCCCTCGCCTCGGCAGCCCCAGTCCAGGGAGAGAGGGGAGTGCCACAGAGACGGAGCCGGAGCCAGCCAGCCGCCAGACCGCCATTAATTAAAACACCTGCTGCTCGAATTAAAGTGCCGGCCGGTCGGGGGGAGTTAATGTGAGAGAAAAACACAAATAAATACTTCTTAGTTAGATCATTATCTGCCTCCTGCTTACCTTTTGCAGAAAGGGGGTAAAAAAAGGGGGGGGGGGGCAAGCAGACAGGGAGAGAGAGAGGAGAGAAGAGGGGAAAAAACTCATTTAAAAGTGTGGCTACATTAATCACAGCGCCATATCAACGTGTGATAATCACCTGAATACTCTATTAAAATAAAACTGCCAACCCAGGGGAAATTTCACCTTACTCTTTAATTGTTTTGAGTCTTTTGATAGGCTTTTTAATCTAAGATTAATTTATGCAATTTTAAATAACTCTACATATGATTAATAAGCTTGAAAATTAAAAGGAGTCTAAAGCAATTATAACAAGTGGTTGGTCATCACCTCATTAGGTGGTGTTGGGGAAATGCAGCTGAGGAATGTGTGTGTGTGAGTGTGTGAGTGAGTGTGAGTATGAGTGTGTGTGTGTGTGTGTGTGTGAGATTGTGTGTGTGAGATTGTGTGTGTGTGTGTGTGTGTGTGTGTGTGTGCGTGTGTGCATGTGCACGTGCATGTGCGTGTATGCATGTGTGCATGTGTGGGGACGGCTGAAATTAGTGAGGAAAGTGAGAACGAGACACAGAGAGGCAGGAAGGTGACGAGGTTAGTGTAATAACTGGGTCTTTGCAGATTTGCATACTAATGAGCTGCTCCCAGTGGAACAAGTGTGGGTGATTCAATCGTGTGTGTGTGTGTGTGTGTGTGTGTGTGGTTATGAGTGCATACCCTTATATGCTGATCTTTCAATTCAACGTTTGCCCCTGAAGTGCTTTATTCATCCGGTAGATTACAGGGGACTAGACTGCAGGCCAGGCCTGAGCCATGAAGAAGTCAACACCACGCCAGCCAGGACACCCTTCATTCAGGTGTACAGACACATGTGGCTGTCAACGGTCAATTCAAGTACGCTCTAAAGAGCTACATCCTTTGTAGTGTGAGACAGTGCACTTGTCCAGAGCCTCCTGGATGGCGAGGGGGGTGGGGGTGGGGGTGGGGGGGGATGTTTTATGTGCGGTGTGATGCTGCACTGGAGGGGGAGATGGCCAAAAATACCACAAAGTCATCCTCCTGAAAGATAACTCACTGCTGCGGTACATAACTACTCACCCATATTCAAAACGCATCTCATTTTAAGCGGGACAAACTCCAATCTGAAACAAGGTTCAGCGTAACATACACATCTGCTTGAACCATGCTGCAATCTCCACGTAAAGTGTCTTGAGTGTGTGTGTGTGTGTGTGTGAGTGTGTGTGTGTGAGTGCGTGTGTGAGTGTGTGTGTTTGGAGGGGGGGGGGTTGGGTCCTTGGGAGATTTGGGGGACGCGTGCATGCGTGAGCACTCCAGCGTTAGGACACGGGTCCCTCTTTTGTGCCGGGGAGGGGAGGAGCTGCCACGGCCCAGCTGGGCGTGGGGGTCTGCGGGGAGGGGGGAGGACAAAGGTGCTAAAAGGCTGTGTGACAATGAGGCCCTCCTCAGGGGATTGGGAGGAGCAGGGGGCAGCTGCAGTGCAGCACACAACACGTCAATCAACCAGCAATCACAGTCATGCACTCACTCTCGTATACATACACAGTCACACAGTTATTCATACGATCACACACTCTTATATACATACACACACTTATATACACACACACTCTCGTATACATACACATTCACAGTTATTCATACGATCACACACTCTCCTAAAGAAATCCACATAAAATCTCATATAGAGATGAAATCAAACACAGAGAGGAACACCATCCTACAGACTCCATATATCACACCACAATCACACCCTCTCTCGTGAATACATCGAATGTACACTCACAAAATGGATGCCCCCTTTTATATACATACAACCACATGCACAGTTTTACATAACCACAAATACTCTTAGATAGAGATACACACTAATACAATCACACTCACTCATCATACACACTTCAAGACTGCTAAAATCATAAGGTAGTGGGGTGGTTGACCACACTCTCACTGCCCCATACTTTGGTTTGTGTCTACGTTTGGTCAAATTCACTTTAACATGATGGCATCATTAACAGAAATCCCCAGCCAACACCTCACAGTCAAGCTGATAGAGTAGTATGTCTTAGAACATTAACTGAGAAAACACACAGACACAGACACACACAGTGCCCATACCCCTACACACAAACACACACTAGTCTGAAGTGATGCATTGCGCTGTCGTCTTGGACAACTAGAGGGACACACTTCATGGGTCTGCCCTGCCTCAGAGACATTAGCGGGGCCACGCTCAATTAGGCCTGAGCCGATCCTCTCCTGCAGAATACCTCGCCGTTAATGATCACCCATCATGTACACACGCCGCCTTTGGAGTGCTGCCCGCACGACCCACATGCATGCAGACATAAACACACATATATGTATATGTGCGCATGTTAAGCAAGACACTCATGCATACATACCTCATCCTCCAACACAGAGATAACATGAACCGTGTCTGACAAACCCACAGAGATGGGCGTGTTCCCCAACAAAGAACAGCAAACTGCGATTAAGCAGGGAGAGATGAGAACCCGGAGGAACCGCTAGAACTGTTTTACACGAGTCACAGTAATGCAAGGATCACTACGGTGCGGCGCTACCACCACCTGAAGACACCCTGAACCATCCATGCCATGGTGACGTGGGAACGTCATGCCACGTCCAAATCATCTCAATGCAGTGCTCGTCTCTTAGACTGGTGAAGTGTGTGTGTGAGTGTGTGTGTGCCTGTGTGTGTGTGTGTGTATGTGTTGCGAAGAGACAATAACTATTAGCAAAGCCACCACACTGCATGGGACTCCAGCTGTGGCAATGGCATTACCATACAGATCAAATGTGTTGCGGAGTGTTAATATGTATGCAGAGAGGGGGTGATGGTGGTGGAGGTAGTGGTGGTGGGGCACAGACAATCAGGTGCAGACACAGAGGCAGAGGCAGAGGCAGGGAGGTGCGGAGTTCCGCTGCACTGACCTCATCTCATGCTCATCAGGCCCGCAGCCCAGACACGAGCTGCCAGGCAAGCGGGCCCGCCACATGATCCGCAAAACACACACACACACACACACACACAGATACACATTCGCCTCGACACACATATTTGTACAAATGCACGACTTCTGGATGTCTTGTCAAAAGACCGAATGAGTGTGTATGAAACGCAGGCACACATGCATGAAAGAAATCCTCTTTCATTCCATTCAGGTGTCGCACTGTACAGACATTGTATACATGATTCAGGTCTCGCTTCTCTTTGTTGTTTCTCACATCTAACATTTTCACAAAAGCTCTTCGATAATCATGACCGATGGGGGGTGTGGATGTCCTGTTGGACGAATTGTGTTTGCTTGAAGTTATCAGTGATGAGGGGAGAGAAGGATCCAAGATGGAGGGCACCCCGTGCTCCTTATCTCTCTGGTGGGGCCGGCTGAGAACATGGCCTGCACGCTGCCGTGTGTGTGTTCTCACTCCGCTCTCAGTGGACTCGGCCATCTGAGCAGGAGCACGAGCGCCCAGCGCTGCACAAACAGCTTTTAAAGTCACACAGTGCAAATTGACTGTGACCTCTGGGCGCAAACACAAAGATTTCATCAGATTCACACATGGGGGGCAGTGTGTGTGTGTGTGTGTGGGGGGGGGGGGGGTGTTGGGGTGGGCGATGAGAGTGGAGTCTGAGTCTGCTTTTAACGCATCGAAGGGGGGGGTTTAGTTTGTTCTTTCATGGTAAACCCAAAGGGATAAAATGAAGGCACCCCTCTCCCCCCCAAACCCCTCAACCTTACACAGCTCTTTAACAAGATTCCTCTTGGCGTGTCGCTATGTGCGGTGAGCCAAGTCACATTTGTCTTCTTTTGCATTTAGAAATAAAGGCCGAGAGGAGTCCATGTGCTACAGGCCCTTGATTAAATGAGAATGTTTGCATGGATAATACCCGACTTATCAGCGCTGTCTCCCCTGTCACTGTGTGCAGTGTTCTCAAAAGGCTCTGAGGCATCGGAGTAGTTATAAAAAGCTCTGGGCCACTATTTAAGGTAATTAAGAAAATAACTGATTAGCTACTACTCCTTGTTCATCTCACCCCTGTGAGCATGAGCTTGTGGCAGTTACAGATTTAAAAAAACTAAAAATTATGAAAATGAATGTGGCCAATTTTTCTAAAGCAATTATCTAACAAGGATCTGAATGGCGGAAAGTTCAATGTCCTTAAAAAGTTACAATAGAATTTGTGATCACTACTGTTGACAGACAAATAAGGCATTGCCATCCCCCAAAGGGCGCCATATTTTAAGTCCTTTGGCACTTTTGGCCGCGCCAAAAGTCAATTTGCTTTTTTCCATTCCAAGTTGAATAGTGCCAAACTGCACCGCACTCATGTTTGACCCTCTCCTGAGCAGGCCGAAACTTTGCCAGGTCCGCCTCCAAGCGTGTCAAAAGACCTTGAAGATACTATCTCTGTGACTGGCTCAGTCATCATTCAGTGCTTGCCATAATATGTCTGTATTTTTGAATATCAAGACACATATGATCAAGATCCGGTTGAAAAATGTAGTCTGGAAAGTTTGAATAGTAACTATAACAACAATAATAAACGGTAAACTGCCCATTCGACATTTCATGCACAGGCAGACATTGAATTAACAAAATAAACATTTTCTCTCATTGTGACGGTGTAAACTCGGTATGAACTCAATAAACTTGAAAAATCCAATGGTAGATTGGTTTCTTATTAGACTTAACCAAATTTTCGTTTGTGGGCTAATGTTATACATTCCTAAATACATGTGTGGTAGTTGAAGCGGAGGAAACTACCGTACACTTTGCGTTGTGGAGTTTCTTGCCTCCACTTCGTAGGATATTTGTGTATGTTAGGGCACCTCTGTGGCCTTTATCCATTACCTAATGACACCCTGAAGTGAGTAGACCCGGATGTACAGAAATGCAAATCCAGGCTTGGTCTATGGGCTAAGCTGAGCGAAGCCACTGGTATGGCATTAGTCACACCGTGGAGGTTCACTCACCATTAGATTGTTTGGTGCGGGGCGTTCTTTGGGCAGCTTCTTCATACTGTGGAAACACAATCATGAATTGAAAGTTAGCACTTAAATTCAGATCCCCTCCTATTCATTTGCACCAGGGATTTCACTGAACTAGATTTCTGGTTAGCCACCCGTCCACCTACAACCCTCCATGGATAAATTGTTCATAATCAAGTTTAGTGTAACAAGCATTGCACATACAACTAGCTAAACAAACATCTACTTTGGCAGGTTGGTGCACTTGTATTGAACACGGATCTACAGACATATATGGCTATCGATCAGCTTAAGCCTACCAACAGGTGCTTGATGACTACCATGAAGAATTTTAGAATATCCAACCAAAGATTGAGAAACAGAAGGATTTGCATTTAATTATAGACCTTATGATTGATTAAACAAATAACTACTGACAATGTCAATGACATGATACATAGAAATCCTGAAGAGATAAGGCAATGTGTGCAATAATCTGACCATAGCATTATTTTATGGACCTCTTTCGCTTAGAATCCTGTAAAATGTAGCCTACGTTGAACTCATCATGGAGGGTAACTTCTCTAAAGCCGTAGCCTAATAAAGATATAATTGGCCTTGACACACCAGTATAGCAGTCAACCAAAGTCTTTACATGTTGGATGAGACATTCCTCAGTTTGAATCTTTGAGTGTCCTTGGTATTTAGGGTTTCCACCCATACCACCCAAACTTTCCCATGACTTTTCAACGACATTTAATGAACGACATACACAAACACAAAATTGTGTCCATGGAAGTGTACAATAGAGTATAACACAATTAATTTCAGTCGACCTACATACGACAAAATCAAATTCCATGACTTCTCCATGATTTCCGTCACCATGAGAACCCTGTGTTTGTGGAGGGAACGCTGTCTTCCCTTCTTGGCCTTTTAGAGTGAAATCTTTGGTGGATGGGCTGGGCATTATCGCCTGCTGTGATGAAACACTGGCCTTGATGAAACACTATGTACTTGAAGATATTTGGAACTTCAGAAACGCCAGAACTGAAACAGCAAGCTGAGGCCTGCCAGACTGTTTGCCTTGTAATGAGAAGAAACCAAGAGGTCGAGCAGTGGCTCTGAAGTGATGCAATGCCGGTGGCAGAGACACCCTATCTAAACTAAGTTCAAATCTGTCACCGCATTGACGTCATCTCCGTCGCCCTCACTGACTATTACCCTCAATGACAATCACCATAACACATCTTGTGCGGCAGACAATTGCAATGAAAACATGGGCTAATTAGCAGAGAAGGTGTAAGTAAGATGGGTTCTCCTTGGCACAGATCACCTCGGCTTGGGCGAATCTGTCAGGGCGACCTAGATAAGGGATGTGAGGGATTAGTGCTCGGGAGGCGAAGTTGGAGGGGGGGGTGGGAGGGGTGTAAGGTGGAAAGCATTTGGAGTTGTGGGGCTTTGGGCGTGATGAATGGTGCGTGCCCAGGCCCTGGCTAATAATAGCCACGAGGGTGGTGGCGGTGGAGCAGCGGCGAGGCTGGCTACTCTTCCTGCGCCAGGTGACCTGTTTGTGTAAATAAACGCAGAAGCTGAGCAAACAACAGCTGCAGCATGCCAGCCAAACACATCTGGCTGTTGCCATGGAACCCAAAGGTCCATTGGGGGTGTTAATGTGTGTGTTTGTGGGGGGTTAACGGTACTTGGGAGTATGAGGGGATTTGAGAATAGTCATGGCTCGCAAAGGGTTTTCAGTATGTTTGTTTATACCTGTGTGTGTGTGTGTGTTTACAGTAGAGGTCAAAAGACCAGGGACAATGTAAATATTTTTCGCTGCATCCTGCTCTACTTGAAAGCCATGCGAGAGATAATAATAATAATAATAAAAAAAGCCCACACCAATCAGAGTCCAATTATGTCGGTGGAGCCCCGGTGGGCTAATGTGGCGTCCCGTCCTTGCTAAAGAGTCTCGCGGCCGTCCATTACCCCTCCGTGCCATTAGTCCAACAGAGCCACAGCCACCACCCCACTGGCAGCACTGGCTCCGGACGCATTTAAACAACCTCCAGTCTCAGCGGCGGTGTTAATGAGCTCGACCAGGATACAGGTGCTTGCAGAGCACGCTCAGCCCAATGTCCTCTGCTTGTGTGTGTGTGTGTGTGTGTGTGTGTGTGTGTGTGTGCGCATTTAATCCACTATTAAGTTCCTCTGATTGAGTGCCATAGCGATAATATATTTCTATTCACTTTGTAATGGCGCACAGGGCCGTCTTCATTCTTGGGACAATGGGGGGAAAAATGTAGAATATCTTCTGGATGTTTGAAAAGCCACTATCCTCTAGATTCATTCAAACGTCTATTGAGGGCTCAGATGTGGCCTTTGTTTGCAATACACAGCTAAATAATGATGGTGTGAATGAAAAAAACTCTTGTCTTGTGTGACAGCCTTCTGAGCACTGGGCCCATTTGCGTGAACGGTTCTGTGAGATTTACATTTAAAAAAGGGAAGGGGGAACCGGATTGATTACCATTGTGTGATGAAGTGGATGAACTTCTCGCTGAACTGGCCCATTGGAAGCACAGGAGGTTCCTGAAAGGCAGAAATAACAATAATACAAGAAATTAGACCGACAGACATGGCAAACCATGCCCAGAGAGAGAGAGCGAGAGAGAGAGAGAGAGAATGGGACAGAGAGAATGAGAAGTATGTGAAAAATAGTACTTTCTAAGTTTAGTTAAGAACAAATATGGCACGTCATGCCTTGAGACTGTTTAATACTCGTACTATGCTTAAAACGGCACTGATTGAAAAAGCTCTAGAAACACACCACAGGAAAATAATGTATCTGGGACAAAGTGAAGAGGGAAATCCAGACCATAACCTCCCCCCTTGCAACTAGAGGGAAAAAAATGACTACAGAATTTCTTTTGACCTTGTGGGGTCTGAAAACACTACCCCACGTGTGTAAGGACACAAGGCTCATTTTGGGAACACCTGAACCCCACTCTTTGTTTGCTTGGGACTAGAGGAAGGGGTGACTACAGAAGCTTGCTATTCTAAGGAATAGACAGCGAGACAGAGGCAGTGAAGGAGAGTGAAGGGCTAAACACCACATGAGGACAAAAAAAGAGAGAGAGACAGAGACTGAGGAGACTGTGGACACGGCTGCTAGCCAACTCGCATGGGAATGCTGGACAGGCAGAAAGCCGGCCGTGAAAGCCCTCAATGGCAGGATCCCAGTCAACAGTGCTAAAGAAGAGAAGACTGGAAGATGCTGAATCGAGTTGTTAATTGACTACAAACATGAAGCTAAAGATACTGACACCAAATTTAGATCCGGTGGAAATCATTCTGAAAGATGAATGAAAATCCACATCATCCACAGATCAGTGTGTCTGTACGTGTGTGTGTGTGTCTCTGTGTGTGTGTCTCTGTGTGTGTGTGTGTGTGTGTGTGTGTGTGTGTGTGTGTGTGTGTGTGTGTGTGTGTGTGTGTGTGTGACTGCCTTTCAGGGGCTGTGAGCTGTGTCGTGTAGAACAACTGCGCATGAGAGGGCCAGGACAAACCCCGTCTCCTTTTAATCACTCCAGAGGGAGGACCCCCAACCAATCAGCGTGTCCTCCTCCTCCTCCTCCTTCTGCTCCACTCCATGAATTCAGCCCTCACCTCAGAATACATAAGGAGACACTGGTGAACAAACCCCGCTAAGCAGGTCTATGGTGGACCAGGGCAGCTCACATCACAGGGAAAATGAAGCTGTGTGTCAGATGAGAGACGCAGACAGACTTGATGAGGCCAGTTGAGGCTCAGCTTCTACACAACATCAAGCTGTTGGAGCCAGTCTCTACCATCACCTAATTAAAGTAACAACACACACACTCAGGCTGATGCCAAAAATAACAAGCTTTCCTATAATAACAAGAGCCTGAACCCTTCACTTGCTCCCATTTTCCACAAAAATACCTCGAGGCAGGTTTCTTCTCTTCCTCTCCTGTACATTCGGCTATAGAACCCCCCTCCCACCATTCCCCACTCAACCACCACTACCCCCGCGAAGCATGATACATGCACCTATTTAGATCAACAACAGAGGCCCCCGCCACCCCCTCTAATCTGCCTGTGTGTCCAAAGGGTCCCGGCTGCTCACATGAATGATATACCATTATACCAGCCAACCCTGCAGCGCTGGGTAAACCCTGGGTTGAGTGTGTGTGTGTGTGTGTGTGTGTGTGTGTGTGTGTGTGTGTGTGTGTGTCAGCCATGGTTGGAGAGAGAACACAAACTGCACAATTTGCTCACAACCGGCTCACATCACAGGCACACATGCATGTTTTCATTACTGCACCAGAGGGGTAGGCTGACAAGGTGTGTGTGTGTGTGTGTGTCTGTGTGTGTCTTTGTGTGTGTGTGTGTGTGTGTGTGGCAGTGGTGGGGGAGGGGAGGGGAGGGGTGCTTTGCTTTGATGTGTCCTGAGCAAGAGGAGCCACATCGCGGGGCCCATGATGAAAGCGCCATTGCATTATGCATCCGGGGCCGTCATTACCAGACACTACAGGCCCCCGCACACAAACCCAGGGCCCGCACGCGCTCTCTCCCTCGCCCAAACAATACGAGCAGTAAATATACATGTAATTGCCAGCCACCAATTATCAGGCAAAATGAGATCAGTAATTACAGCGGTGGAAATGAAGGAGCAGGGCTTATTAGTGTGTCATTTTCCTCTGTGCCACAACAACTACACAAGCAAAGAGCATAGGAGGAGACGAGAGCAGGGTTGTTTTTAAATGCAGAGCAGAGCCCACAGATGTCTTGAGGACGAGGAATTACGGACTCCTACATGGCGGGATTTGTGTTGGGAAATGAGATAACCCCAGTGTCCTGCTCTCAGCGCCTGAAATGGGCAGAGTGATCAGCCGCAGCTGGAGAGAATGGAGAGAGGGAGAGGGAAATTAGGAGAATTAGGGATGTTGAAAAGGGAGAGTAGGAGACAAGGACAGACAGACAGTGAGCGAGCCACAGACAGGCAGGGCAGCAGAGGACAAAAGCCTCCTCAGTGGCAACCCGCACCCCCCCTCCTCCTCCTCCTTCTCCTTCTCCTTCTCCTTCTCCATACTCGTCACTTCACCTTAGTCTCTGGTGACCGTGCTGCCCGCTATTTATTCATTCCAGCAGTCCCATGGCAACCCCTTCGTGTGGCACCAATATTAATGGCAGACTTTAATAATAACAAAAAAAGACCTCGGTGACTGTATGCTGCCACATTCAAATTTCACAAGAACATCTGTCACTCGCCACACCAGATTTCAACCTGCGCCCCGAGCAATGACACGTCTGAAAGATCAGAAATGAAACCATACATAATCACACAGCACTCGAAATGAGAGGGTCATGTGCTGATGCTCGAACTAAATAAATAAAGCGTGCAACATGTTTGATGTTGAAGGACCTGTTTAATTAACTTCATTTTCTCCCACTCAAAACTGCCGTGACCTCGCAGATGACTCTCTCTACTTCTCTCTACTCTCTTGCAGTCTCGCCTCGGTTTTTGAAAGACCCAGGAGACCTCTCCGACCGTTCGCTGTTCCTGCCACTTCTGTCCCTCTCCTCTCTCCACCTCTCTCTGTCTTTCCTTTTCTCTCCATCCCCCCTTTCTCCTGCCCCCAAACAGCTGAACTGGATTACTCCTCAAACTGGGTCCCAGGGAGCCGGTATCTCTCTCACTCCTTCTCTCCCTCTTTTTCTCTGTCCCTCTTTCCAACCCTGAAAGTTTTAATTTAGTGCGAGCGTCTCATAAGCCCTTGGTCAGCCGGAATGTAGGTGGCGGCAGGCGAGCTCCCTTGCCTTGGGGAGGAGGGTGGTTGAAGGCGGAGGGGGGTGGTGGTGGAGAGTCGGCACGGGGTGGGTGATGGTAGAGCGGTTTAGACTGCGCAAGGGCGATGGAGGGAAAACAGTTTGAGTGATGCCTCTGCCGCATGAGTAATGAACAGGTCGGTGAGGTCAACCTATTACAACTGCAAGCGCTTAATTATTAATTACGCACAATCTATAAGTGAAGGGACAAGTTCAGTATGTTTAATGTGTGGCTGCACTAGCTGCTCCTCCACACACACACACACACACACACACACACACACACACACACACAAACACACACACACACATACATACATTCCTTGTGCTCTCGTGGCATTTTGTTATTAGCACGTGTCAGCAAGTAGTTCAGGCAGAAAGGAGAGAAGAGAAAGGTCCCACTCACATATCTACTAGCGGGCACACACTCACACACACTCGCACACATATACACACACCAGCACAGTCACACACTCATCAGTCATTAATGAAAATGACTTCGTAATTATACGCGCAGGAGTAAAGAGCACATTGAATCAAACAGTTACACAAGTAATCATTTCGCTCAACCGCGGTTAAACACTGTGAGACACCGCTCCCCTAAATTTTCGGTTAAACTGCGGCAAGATTTAGAGTTTAATTAGCGACGTATAAAAATGTGAGATGGCCTAGTTTGAGCAGCTTCCTTTTAGACACTCTCAGAGCCTAGGCACACACACAGGCACAAGGAGAGACTTGGTGAGAAAATGTGTCACGCACTCTTAAACTGTTCCTCACTGTAAATGAAGTGGAACCTACACAGCTTTAAACAAATCCTAAACACAAAACACACTTAATAAAGTTCAGTTGTGCTGCCTGTGTTGTAGATGGGGAGACTGGACAGTAAAATGCAGTCCTAACTGTCCCTGACCCTGGATGGTGTTAAGTGCTCTGAGTAACCAGGTCGGAAAGTGTGTCAAGGTTTCCAGAGCACAATGCAGTGGATCCATGAGGTCAAGGTTAATGCTACACACCGAGTGGCCTAAACCCCACTGCTGTGAGGCCTGGTCATGCTACATTACCTCTGGGGTGAGTGTGTGTGTGAGTGTGTGAGTGTGTGAGTGTGTGTGTGTGTGTGTGTGTGTGTGTGTGTGTGTGTGTGTGTGTGTGTGTGTGTGTGTGTGTGTGTGTGTGTGTGTGTGTATGGTTCAGTACTTTTTGGATTGCACTGGCATCCTAAGTGATAGTGAACATTCCCTTTGAGTTTGAACTGTTTTGTAAAGGGAGTATTCTATCTTTTTAACTTTTTAAAATTAAAAACACATGCTATTGGTGTTTGACAGCCAGTATGGGAGTGTATACCTCAAAGGTTTATAGCATTGCTTCACAGATGGCTTCAAGGCATTAACAGTTTGATGTGTTGCCATTCAGCTTTAGTAGGGTGAAGCTTTTACCTCCAACATTATATTCTCAAGTAGTCATCAGGTGTGCACCAAACCCTAAACAACTTACTCTGAATGCAGGAATGCTGTCCATCAATGCTTGCACTCACTGGTCTCCATAACCTTGTTGGTTCTAGCACTGTGTGGTATTGCTTTGTTTATTAGTTTCAGACTTTCAGTTCCCAGTTCTCAGTTCCTGTACTGCAGCCCTGTCAACAATCAGCCCTCGGTGTCCATCCTGTACTCTAGTGCCCTGTTTAAGGCTGACCCCTGGTCCCTGTGTCCTAGGCCCGTGCCTTAGCTCTAGCCTTGTGTTCTAGGGAGGCATGCTATGAGCTCTGTGGCTCAGGGCAGTTATGGGGAGGCAGCGAGCGGAGGCACGGGCCGAGCCGCTCCAGCACCCTGCTTCATTAGGAAACAAAATATAAGCTTTCCACTCCATTAGGGATGACTTTAGGAGCGAAAGCACATAAGCAGCCGACTCACCTCATCAACAATGCACTGCAATAACTGGAGAGGCTAGAGCGAGCGAGACAAAAAGGAGACAGAGAGGGGGAGTAAAAAAAAACAAACATATTAGACAACAACACACAATTTCCTTACAGTGCTCCGGCAACAAAATCATTAATGCAATAAAAAGGTAGCAATTCAGATTAATCAAACACGCCCCAAAAAGCAGGGGGGGGGGGGGGGGGGATCCTGGGAGGAACCATTGTGTGTTGAATGTTCTTTATTTCAAACGGCACTTAATCTAATGGCGGCAGTTAAGGAAGCTGGTGTATTATTTTATAGCAAAATGCAATTTGGGGCGAAGCTTAGAACAGGGCATCCAAGCGAGCGAGAGATGCTGCTGTCTGGAGCAAAGGCAAGGAATTACTACATCTACATCTACATCTCCCTCTCAGGAAGCTCATAAAAACACTCACCATTAAAGATCCCTGGTTCTTCTGAATCTGAAAGGCAGAGAAAGAAACAAAAAGAGTGTAAGAGACAGATAGGCTGAGATGGATAGATCAATACACAGATTAATAGATAAATAGAGAGATAAATAGAGATAAAGAAGAAGTGAGGGTGAGAGAGCCAAGTGAGAATGAGAGTGAAGGCAATATGTAATTAGCATGTCATAATCAAAATGACTCACTTGGACACATTACGATCACTGAGGGAAAATTATGGCAACCCTGGTGGCAATTTGTAGGCATGTGTTCACGCCATTTACATAATGAAAATACACAAGTGTTAATAGCCCGCTACTCATTTAGCGAGAAGAGAGCAAGGAAGGGAGGCAAGTGCATTAATTTCCAACATGCTCCTCTTCCTCTCTCCCCTCCAGCTTATGTGGGAGAGCAGAGTGGGGAGAACCATGGGCACTGGGGTGTGTCTCAAGGAGGAGACTGGGGCCGACTAGAATTTAAAGGCATTATACTTTTAGCTTGTTTTGATGCTTTGCTGATGGGACTGCAGTCCTTAAATGTAAAAAATAGAATTCTGTAATTGCATTTCTTAATTTGCCAGAATGGTGTCCTTGGATGCTGTGCAAAAAGTGTGGGCACATTAAGGCACCCAGTCACTTGGGGTGACCCATTATTTTGAATGGCTCTAAGATTTTTCAAGGGAGTTGATTCATTGAAGTGAACCCAAAAGAGAAACATTATGTTTTTTTTCCTCTCTAAGTCCTTTATGGCTGTGATCGATAATGCTCCTAGAACATACCTCTCTGACCTCCTGAGATAAAGAGAGTTCTGGGAGTGTTCTGGGAGTGTAGGTTCTACTAATCTCACATTCCATAAATACAAAATTAAAAAACCTGTATCCAATACCTGATTAACGTCTTACTCTAATGTTATAAAGCTATTTGCAACTGTTTACGGGGAAAAAAGCACACTTGACAAGTGGGTAGAGAGAAAATCACTTTTGACGATCAAACTCCGTTGTGTGCATTTTCACTGTAGAAGTGATTCCATAGACCCCATTCTATTCTCCGAGGGAATATTAAGGAAAGAGCTTGGGAAGGACCCATTTGAGTTTTTTATAATAACAGTGTTATTTCTCATTTCTGTTCATATAAGCCCACTCAATGAGTGTTACGCCCTGTACCGGCCCCGGCAACAATCATTAAACAGATTTCACTCAAAGTAACTTGGATTACTTTTAGATCTGTGTCTTCAGGGCTTAAGAAAACAGCAGCTCAAAAATAAATGGAGATGTTTGCATAAAACATATTGAGCACATCAAACTGTAATCTATTTAAACTACTGAAGGGAAACAATGATATAAAAAAGAAAAACAATGATGGAAAAAAACACAACCTAAAAAAGAACACAGTCAGAAAGCACAAAGGGAACAAATCAATCAGGAGGCGATTGGCTGGCGGCTGTATACACATCACATCAAGTCTGGTGTCTTCAAAGATTTTTAGAGCGAACCATCGAAAAAAAAACTAAAAAAACAACAACAATGACACAAAAACTCCATTAACTCCTGACAAAGAATGCAAATTAATCACAACATGGGGTGAAACTGAATTAAAAGAGCCTTTTTATAATCAATGGCAAGGCGGGGATGAAAAACCCAGCGCTCTGGATCGCTGGCTCAACCTAACTGGCTCACGGGGCTAAACAAGGGCCTGGCTATGACGCCAAACCCAGGCATGGGGTCCCTTTGTTGGGGCACCTGACAGCCCCTCACCCCCTCTGGCTCCACCCTTTCCTACTCCTCCAATGCCCTTCAAAGTCCCCTGCACCTACCCTCGCATCTTGGCAAAACAAATTGGCACCAGATTTGAGCTAATCTCAGGTGCATGCCATACGTCACCGAGGCTGCGTGCACTAGCGTGGCATAGCGTGTCTTAGCACCCCGGCCGACGTGGGGCAGGCTGCAGACAGATGCGCGAGGCTGCATAAATGACAGCTTCGGCCCGAGGACGCCTGCTCGTGCGCTGGCTGCTGCGCGCTCCGACTCAGCCCGCAGGTGAACTGTCTGCAGCGCCATATGGAGCAGGGAAAATTAACAACGAGATGGAAATCACTGCAGCAGCGGGGAGTCTCCCTTCCCTCTCTCCAGCCACCAAATGAAAATTAAAGATGCAAGGCAGAGAAGGAAAGAGAGAGAGAAAGAGAAACAGACAGAGAGAGAGAGAGAGGGAGAGAGGGTGGAAGAAGCAATAAATTAATGGGGTGTGAAAACATGCAACGCTCCAGCACAGTGCCTGTGGCTCTATTTGCCAAGAAGAGAGAGAGGGAAAAAAGGATGTTTCTTATTTTCTCACACTTCCGGTCATTTGTGGGCAAATCACTGATCACACATCAAAATCCTTAAACAGTGGCGGTGGTCCCCAATCTAAAAAGACACAACCATCGAATTACAACTTCCTTAGTTTTTGAGCGCTATCTATCTATATATGTACATACAATCCTGAAGCAATTAGGTCTAATTTGTTTGGGAGGAGTATCCCCCTAACTGGACATCCTCCGCTGTATGTGCAGGAGTGATACCCCATATTGTGAATGGAGCAGAAACACTCTTCCTATCCGTCTGACTTCTCTCTGGAAGACAAACACAACCACACAGACCACCACAGCATGGACATGTGACACTCCTGATTTCTCAGAAGCACAGTAAGGACTCATTCAGTATAGAACAACAGCTAGGCTGTTTGCAATGAGAATATGTTCCTCTACCTTTCCGCAAGGCCCCATTTGTGTTTCTTATTGTACTGTCAGCCAGTAGTACAGTTAAGTAAGTGACAAAGCTTCTCATCACTGCACTATACAATGCGCTGGAAAGTAAAGCAAGCCTCTACAGTACTATCAACTAGTCGAGTGTCATGCACTGTCCTTGTCTGGTTCAGAGCATGTACTGAAAACGTACTGGAATGATCTGCATCATGTTTGATTTGCTCGAAGTAGGAAATCTCCATTAATTCTGAGCCCTTGTTCAGTGAAAAGGTCATAATCAAAGGACTATAATAAATATTACATTACATCACTAAAATGACCCTGAGTACCACAAGCGTGTTGCTAAACAGCACCTGAATAAAGATGGACAACATCTAGTGATACCCCGATAACACAAGAGCAGGGATGGAGCGATCACAGCTCTTGTGTTATTATTCAATGTTTGTGCACAGGCCTGCACTCGGAGAGCGAATACATTAGTTTATGTAATAATACATGCTGGATTAGCATGATAATGGCAGCGTTAATAGCAGTTGCAGGAGCAGAGGGAGTGAAAGCACTTTGAAATGAGACATGCCCCAGGCTCTCCCAACCCTCTCTCTCTCTCTCTCTCACACACACACACACACACACACACACACACACACACACACACACATGCGTGCACACACAAAGAGTAGTGTGTTCCCCTCTATCAGGCAAACAATCATAATCTCACACACACACACACACACACAAACAAGCATACACACACACACACACAACCAGAAGAAGGACAGAGACCGTTCTATACTTAAACAACAGACATCCTACTCATCTTAGGACCATGTCTAAAGACAAGGCATTAAAATACAATCCCCATGAAAATGATTAATTGTGCACAAAATTACACTCTCAAGGCATCAATGGTCTTGCTGACATACATTAATATGAAAATCCCTGAAGGGCCATTACAACCAATTATTACCATTTAGAAAACATATTATCCAAATGTTCTCTCTATTGGCTCAAACTAAAATTAAAGGCTTGTGTTACAGTCCCTAAGCTTCTCATCAAAGGGCAGTTACTCTTTTGGCATGGCCTGTCCTAGGTGGTCCCTTAAATATTTATTTTTTACCAAAGGGGTCGAATATGTTGAATAATGCCCAATAATGGGGTCCTCTGCATGCTAAAAGAAGGTGACTAATGTCACTGCCTAAAGATGGCTAAATAAACACAGCAGCGGTACACTCAACTCTCAGTCCCAACAGTCTCTTACATGACTTGAGAATAAGTTCGTATACTAACACCACAAGCACACCGTCATGGATGTGCCTATTCACAATGCTGTAACGGATTGAATGGTTAAACCAAAAGAAAGGTCTAAGATGCTTTATTCAACAGCCACAGCTACAATGGCAAAGCCACTGAAATGTCTAAACACGTGTTGTATATTTAATGTTGCCTGTAGAGGTACAGGTACATTATCTCCAAGGTAAACAGCTTTGCAATTCCAAGAATGGGATAAGCAAAACAAATCCCCAGTTAGTATCCAATTAAAAAGCTGATGAGATTCACAAATCCACTGGGTCATCTGCAGAAGTCAGTCCTCATGAGGAATAGTAGAAAGCTTGAGGGGTTGTGAATAGATGCATGAGTACTATTGGTTTTGTTCTGTATCTGTGTCTGAGGAGTTATTCAAAAATTCTACAACGAATATGATAATTGTAAATGAATAAATTGTTTGATAAATCGTAAAAACAGTCCGACCGACTGGTCATCCCTACAATGACCCTCAATCAATTATCAGTCACACCCTTGCAGCAATCTTCGCCAGGGTTGAACTGAACCATCTGATTGAGGGCCGACAACACTCAGCCAGTTAGCCTTTTAACAGCTATGTTCGCTAGGCTTGACCGGAGCCATCGGTCATCAGTCAATCCCTTTCAGCGACGACTGTCACCGGGTTTGAACTGATGACCATCTGATTTAGGGTCGAGGGCGCTAACCATTGTCCTACGGTCAGAGAATAAGAATTACCGCAGAAATATTATTTGAAGTTGATACAACCAACACAGCGACCATTACGTCATAATTGCGTTAGGCTTCATAGCTTGTGATGTGATTTTTATGCAACCGAATAACTAACTTGGCTAACGTTAGCCATACTGTTGTCTAAAAATGGGATAAACTCTTCCTACAGGAGTAATTTCCGTCTAGCAACAAGCCAGGACTTAAGTTTTTCTTTACCAGCCAGCAACACGTGTTTGTCCTACAAATATTACATATTGGTGCAGCTCTACCTACGTATGTGCCCCACTACTTATCTGCTAGCACGTCGTAACGTTGATTGTCAATTGAAAATAAAGTAGCTAGCACCCCCAGTTTGGCTCTCTACAGCCACTCAATCAGTTCCCTCGTTCTGCGTTTCAGACCAAGTTAACGATAACAATGGGTAGGCAACTTGCCCCTACTTATACCTCATTCTTGATTGTATTTTATCTTGTTCAAAGTGAATTACTGGAATTAAAATAAAGACTCATTTAGGCTGAATCCCATTACACCCCTTAGCCCTTCGCCTTTCCCCTTCCCCTCCGTTTTGTGCGTTCACGTGGAGGGGTAGGGCTATCCCAATTCACGTTAAGACAGAAAGGGAGGGGTGAGGGAAGGGCTTTCCACCCCTCCAAACGGAGATTTTCCGAGGGCACACTTGAAACGGAGGGGTGAGACCGATTCTGACCGAATCCTGTAGATGGCGGCAATAAGTTGAGTCTGGCAGCTGCCATTAAAGAAGAAACATCGCGCGAGTCCCTTTAAAAATGTCGGAAACAGCAGGAAAAGCATCACACAAATGTAAGTATTTTCTTTGTAATTCATGGTTTTAAAACTTGTTTGATGAAATGTTGCATTGTGTAAACAACAGCTGCAGGCGCCATGTTTGTTTATGTCTGGTGAGTGACAGCTGTCGCTCTCCGGTTACGTAACAGCTGACGCAGCTTACTGATGACGTACGTAATTGTTGAAGGGATATCCCAATTCGAAGGGCTAGCGTTTCAAGCCCTTCGCCTATTGCTTCGTTTGAAAAGGCGAGGGCCAAGGGGTAGGGGTAAGGGTAGGGGTGGAGATTAGAAATGGGATTGGGCCTTACTTAAACTGACATTAACTATCTACTGTCAAGTGCATTCTGCTCCTTGATATTAGATTATCGTTATCGCCCTTCTTAACCATTGATATAAATGTAACAAAAGTACACAAATGTAGGCTACATTGTCACATGTCATTAGCCAGGATGTTCAAATTGATTTCAGAAAGAAAGGTTGACACTTACCTGTGGATATGGGAATGTGCCCAGGGCTAACTGTGAACAAAGAAATTAAGAGATATTTAAAAAAAAAAAAATCATAAATGCATAGCTGGGGCCACTTTGCTGATGAGCAATTACACAATTACTGGTTAAAAACAATAATCTATGCCTACTAACACAAACAAACAATCTTTCTGACCAAGTGTTAACAAAATCTTTTAGGTTCAGGTTTAATCTATAGATGACAGCATCTGATGGATTAAGAAAAAGATTTTGAATGGCCCAATGCCCATTCCCATGTATTGAGCTCCTGAAAAGAAAGCCACAGCAATTAGTTAATAACTAAACCCGAACCCCCTGAAGAGATAAAGGATGTTTGGGTGCAGACAGCTTTAAGGAAAAGCTAGTAGCTGCAGTAAACCTGAAGAGGAACATCACTGACATCCAGTCTGAGCAGGAAAAGTCTTAGATCTCGACTAGACTCACTCAGTTTATTATCACCATCATTCTTATTACATTACAGGGCGACATTCAGCTGCAATCTTTAGATTGATCCAGATGAGTGGCAGTGACATTCAGAGGCCATTTCATTTAGCTTAATATGAGGAGCCATGGACCACTCCCTCATGATCATATCAATAATGTTGACCGATACTTTTCAACATTTACATCAATTACTATTAGAGTTGTGATAATATCTTCTGGTATTGATAAACACTAGTGGGTGGGAGGCAGTCATTTATCAGAGCTGTGGCCAGTCCTGACAGTAACAGATTGATAATCAATAATGCCAATGAGAACTACTAGCATACTGAAATTAGAATGCTATTTCAAAAGACGACCTTATTGGGGTACTATGACAAGAACCACCCACCCTGAAGGGACACACACACACACACACACACACACACACACACACACACATACAGTTGGAGCGTGGACTGTTTTGTGGAGGTACAGTAGGCATGGAGCGAGGGTGCAGGGCTCTAATTACTGGGAGTTCTATTGGCTGGGTGATTGATGGCGCTCTGCCACACTGACTCCCAATCTCAGCATCAGCCATGCTCACCAGGCCGCCGCTGCTCCTAGAAGCAGCGCAGAACTGTTACAGAAACATGGCATGTGCTGAGGAAAGGCACAGGGCAGAAGGTGAAACACACTATGTGTACGTCAGAGATAAAGAGAAATCGGAGAGAAGAGATAGTAAAAGAGCAGAGAGAGAGAGATAGAAAAAGAGAGAGAGAGAGAAAGAGAGAGAGAGAACTGTGAGAGCCGAGCCCTTTATGGAAGTCAGTGGGAGCTCCTAAGAGTGATCCATGAATTGCTGTGGGCCAACATCTGTTTGGACAGCCTGCCCACAGGGAATGGAAGCTCAGCTCACCACATGCTACCAGTCCCAGCGATCGACAACAGCAGGGCACCATTGTTTCTATGGCAGTCAACTGTGTCATGAACGAGGGACACATGCACATTGTTTCAGATATGAAGTGCTCACTGTAACCTTCACTGAGACAAAGCAGGGCAAATTTACCTCCATTAATGAGATGCCAACGCTCCACACGTCGGAGTGGATGCCATACTGTTCCCCCGATATCCGCTCAGGCTGAGGAGAAGGAACAGAATGAATAGTTACACACTACCTAACTCCTTTTTGTACATGAACAGGATCTGCATACTTAGTTATATTTGTTTCTGTGGCTACACTCATGCGTGTAGGGTGTAGGTGTAAGTATGTAGTCGCAGTATGCTTCTCCCTGTACTTGAATACACAGGAGTGTGCACAGCAGTGTGCATGTGTGGCTCTGGCTTTGCAGAGAGTGAGAGAGTAATAATGTCCTGCTGCTTTACTCTGATCTGATCGGTATTAAAAAAGTCCAGCACAGCCGCAGGAGTTCACAGCACTGTTTTATCCAGGGCTTAATCTAAGGGTCTGTCCTAATTATATGTGAGCGGGTAACAGCACAGCTCTTGATAAGAGGGGTCATTTATTTAGTGCAGCATGTGGCCCAGCAAGGCTAAACACTACAAAGGGGGAATGTAGCATCGTTCCATTTACAAGCAACACAACCAGAACACCTGCTGTGCTACTGATGGAGGGGAGAGGGCAGAGGAGTGGCAACAAACCCTCTTCATTTAATGACTATCCTTGGTTTTGGGCTGAAAAAGGAGGAATATTAGTTATACTTACGGCCATATAGGCATTAGTTCCCACGTATGTTTTAGCGATTGAGTTCACCAACTGAAAGAAAAAATGAAATTAAAGACAATATTAGCATTTATTCATCAGTCTGAAAGGCTATCCTGACTGACAGCATTCACCAAACAGGACTTGCACTATAGTGATGCAATGTCACAGTGAGCACAAGTACATCAGTATAGAAGAAAACAAATATAAACAACCAAATTACTGAATTTGATCTTGCAGTGCATCGTGGCTCTGTAAACATATACTCAGCCCAGAAAGGGGAAAAGAGGGGGCGGGTCAGCGTTCAGATCAGACACCTGCCTCTGAAATGTATAGGCTGTTATTGTGTCGCCCGCCCCTCTCACATACATGCTAAGAGTCTGCAGGGACAGGCGCTATGAAATGGGGCAAACAGTAGAGATTTCAGTGATAGTGCAGACAGGAGGAGGGGGTGGGGGGCAGTAATGAAAGGTGCTCCCCTGGTGGCACACTTCTATTTGGGGAGGGGGGGTCCAGCACAGGGACTCTCCTGCCTCCTGCACGAGACGTTGGGGGGGGGGGGCTGATGGCACCACACGCCCCCATTCAGTCCCCCTTCCAGGGGTCATCGTCAGCGTGGATCTCAGAGGAGAAACGGGGCGGTGAGAATTAATTAGAACTGGTGGGCACGTGGAGAGTGATGGGTGGCTATTGTTGCTCTCCGCTGTTTATTGAGGTGGCAAGCCTGTCCCAAATGTCGCAGAATGCAACACCCCCTCTCCAACGCTCTCAGTCTTTGCCATTGTCTCTCAGACAAGCCCTGGCCACGGCCTCAGATGCATATCAATGAGGCGGCAGCACTGACTGTGAATGGAGTAATTACAACAGCTGGATCAGTTTGAGCCACGGAGGCATTGCAATCTGAGGTACAACGGGAGGGGGATGTCAAGCTATGGGAGGGAGGCAGTCCCAGGAGGGTCCTCTGGATCATGATTTGAGCGTGAATAAAAGGACTCTGACAGGCAAATGCTGGTCTGATTGTCAGAGGCTATCACATTTCCCTGACAGGCCACGCTCATAGACACACGCTCACAGACACACGCTCACAGACACACGCTCAGAGACAGGGAGGGGGACATACTTGCGTGCTGACTCCAAAGTCGCAGAGCTTCACTTGTCCTCTTGTGTTCACCAGCATGTTTGAAGGTTTGACGTCTATGGGGACAGACATGGGGGGGGGGGGGGGGGGGGGGGCAAGCAGATGGTAAATGACCATACAAATGAGCAGATATACAAGACGCTAAACGTTATTATGAACATAATATAATATAACTGCCGCTTACCTCTGTGCAAAATCTTTAAGCTCCACAAGTATGTAAGTCCCTTGACCACCTGTTTTGGAAGTTGCAGAAAGACAAGGAATACCACAAGAGAATTGATTTATCATCTCAAAAAACATGTTGTCTGTAGAGCGCTTCACAGAATGGCAGATCCCTTGCTCTGCTATTTGCTAATGTGAACCAGACCACTGAATGTAACTGGAGTCAAAAGACAGATTGAGAGAGAGGAAGAGCTGATAGCCCAATTCCACAAGTGCACCTCCTGGGGGCCTTTATCCAGATAATGAAGTGGTCTGATTGGTGGGTGTTAAGGGTGGGGTGCTGTGCATCAGAATTAACGCTAACTAAATAGCTAAATAGCCATTAATGTTTGATTACGGGCGGGGATGAAAGTAACGGCTGGAGGAGAGGATAATGAAGGCTGAAAATCACAAAGACAATAGATCACAAAAGCATTACGTGCGATGAGCGCAAAACCTCTTCTGGATTTCGCAGAACCAGAGGATCCCCCAAGTTGGTTCTCAACACTTTGTATGCCGGTGAAGCAAACCTCTCCAGTCATTCAACACGCAGTAGCGTTCAGATGGTAGATAGAGGAGGAGAGCACAATGAGGGCTTCTGGAGTGTGAGGTGACATGACGCTATCCAAAAACAGCGTGCAGAGGCACAAGGGATACTTACGGCCACAGCGATCCGGCCTAACACATGCTCTGGCGCTCGCCTGTATACATCCAGTGAACCCCCTGCAAGACAATACAGTGTCACTGAACACCTATTCGCTTCATGCACCAGAATTGCAATGACATGGGAGAACCAGTATGGAGACATCCAAGCTGTTCAGTGGTGCTCACCATCCATAAACTCCGTGCAGATGGAGATCCTGTTCTCCACAAAGAAGGCACTGTAGAATGTGATGATGTACGGCGAATCGCACTGCAGCAAGAAACAGGCAAAACTCACATATCTTATACAAGACACACACACACACACACATCTTCTTATACCACCACACCCTTAATTACAAGGAATCTACTAATATTCAAATAGTTACAGTGACGTAAATTGGAATTTTATAACCTCAGTAATACTACTAATAAAGTTTTTGACCCTAGCAGGACCACTCCTGGGTATAAGCATTGTGTGGATGGTGGTGACATGGGACATGTTCTGCGCTAGTTGCTTTTCTACAGATGGTGTGATGGCTGGCTTCCCGCACTGGGAAGAGGTGGATAAGGGAAGTAAGCAGTAAGCAGCTCTGAATTATTGAACAGGACTGCAGAGATCCCGACACCTCCCAGCCCAGTGTGCCACCAGCCACACCAAACGGCTAATGGTTCAAAGCTAACCTCAGCTACAGGGCATCACCACGAGCTACATCAGGAGTGGTGCAAGAAAGGGGTTGCAAGGTGAATAAAAAAAACCTTTAATGGTATTTATTATGGTATGAGTACACTATTACAAATACAAATGGGCAAGGCATTCAATCTAAAACAAAGCATGCTGGAGAGAAAACCTCACCTTGTAGAGAATGTCAAGCTCTGACATAATCTGTTTCTGCAGCTCCACTGTGATATCCAAAGGGATGACCTGTAGTGTAGAGGAACAGAAGTCGCTTAAACACTATGAAAAGACCTGTAGTCCCACAGTCCATGCACAGACTGAGGAGACTGATTACCCGTTTTTATGATATGCCGTACTGTATTTGGAACACTGATTTGATACCAAGATCTGTTTTACATATACCATTAATACAATGTTATCTTGTGTCATGAACAATTTTCCATAAAACATTTCACAAAATGTTTCAATTCTACATGCTTGTTTAGTGAACAACCTTGAGGAGAATGGCAACCAGTAATGTATCCCCTGCCTAACTAGAACAGGGCAGCACATTAGATTAGCTGTCACATTTAGAAACCATTGATTACCGGTAGTGAGAGCCCACGTTTAAAGCTCATTCAAAGGAGATCACTTACACGACAGGGCAAATGAGAGAGCTTAGTTTAGCAAGACAGGTCCCAGAGGCAACAAGTAGCAAGGAAGTGGATAGAGAGATAAAGGGAGTGAGGGCAATCAACAGCAGAGGAAGGGAAGGATGAATGAAAACGAGGGAACGAAAAGGGATGGGACAGCAGTGAGAGAAGGAACAGAATGCCAGATGAAAGAGAATCCTAGACCTCAAACTCAACAGAGTCTTCTTTAGTGGCTTCCAATCAGCAGGCCTCTATTAGCGTCCAACAGGGCACCGCGGCCATTTGTCACTATCTGCCATGGAGGTCTCTGCCTGTTTACAGCGGGAGACTCAGGGAGACAAATGTGCCAGTCACAGGTCACATTAAAATCCCCTCGTCTTAATTCACTCCTAATCTCATAGGCACGCTCCAAGGGTACAAGGTCAGGAGCAGATAAAGGAGAGTGGAGACAATCAGTCTGATGGTGCTGCTGACCACAGTGGCCATGAAGAAGTGGCGGACATTTTGTTTGATTTGTCTTATGGCCAAAGCAGCGAAGCAGACGGCAGGAGATTACATCCTTTCTTCTGTTAGTTGGGGGAAAAACATCAAGGGAACCACAAGAGAGTAGGGGTCAGGCTTACCTTCACTGCTAAAACCCTTTTGCCCACGACATGGTAAGCCCTGTTAAGACCAAAAAATATCATTACTTCCTATAATTATTGTGCTAAAAGTTTTTATGCAACATAACCCTTTCAATTTAGAAACACCTTAACCATGATTATGACACAAAGACAGTGGTACTTATTCATCAACAGTTACTGATTTACTGATAGACAATGTGAAACACAAGCATTGTACATTTTCAACAGTTATCTAAGCAGCACTGAGAGAACACTACCAAGTATAGCCTTCTGTGAAGGCTGAGGAAGGGAAGGCACACCTTCACTCTGGTATGGTAATTACGTGCAATCAATAGCCAGCTAAATGTGTCTAACTGAGAGACTGCACCTGCATTGTGATGCCCTTAGATAAGGACTTGTCACATGTTGAGAAGGTCACCTGCCCTGCTCTGTAGCCTACATAACATCAGCATATTTAGAGGCCCTTTGCTGATCACAACAGCCTGGCTTCTGTTTGAGTTTTCCCAGACGGGTTTCAGATGTCAGGCATATTAACGGGCAAAGACGCAATGATTTAATTATGATGTCCCGTTAATCCAGACCGCTAGCTTAGGTTACGGGCCGGGGCAGTGGGCAAGAGCTTGGTTTACATAACCCACGCCTTTGCCCCTGCCATCACCTGATCTTCCAATGGGACAGCTGCTCAGTAAGAGCCGTGCACCAGACTGTTCCCCCCCGTCAACCCGCGTCATTTGTTTACTGCAGGTCTACGGCGGCCCGGTGCGGCTCTCCTGTAGCGTAGGCAGTGGGCCTCTTCACAGGCCAGTAGAGTGATTAATGCCGAGTAGATTGGGGGATCCAGTTACACAGTCAGACACCTCCAAAGCAGCCGAGGGCTTTAATTAATGACGTCTTTAAGTGGGTAGACCAGTAAATACCCACATTTAGGGCAAAGACATAAAGATCTTGGGACTGCTCCTCAAGGTTGCTCTTGTTTTTTTTTTTCATTGGATTTTTGTGTAACAGAAGAAAGAAAAAAAAACAGAAAAAAGCTGACCATCTCCAATAGTGTTTTACACTTAAAACCATATGGGGCCTTTTTTGGTTTCTCTAAGGACGTTGAAACCTTTCAGTCAGGACAAAAACTCAAGTCCTTTTCACTGTCCTTGGGCCTACCACTTTCCCCATCTTCAATTTAGCACATTCATGTTCACACATAACATGTCCTACCTGATGTCCTTGAGAATTCATGTTGTTAAGTTAATAGTTCCTAGGTGCAGTACAACTGTTTAACACTGGAGCACGGAGAGCCAAGTAGAGCACCCTCTCGTTTTATTTCGGGGATTATTGAAGCCTGTATTTGACAGGACAGTAGAGAGAGAGAGAGACAGAAATTGAGTGTTGAATCCAGGGGGAGAGGGATCGAAATACGGGCCGTAACCCAGGAGCCCGCTGGTGCTTAGTGTGGGGCACCAAGACCACAGCACCCTCTGTAACAAATAGCCTGGGACTCCTATTCCTAATCTTGTGGAAATTATGGAAATGGAATTCCAAGATTTCCACTGAGTGTCTTGTTTGGTGCATGCAAGTGTATTTACTAAACACTTAAATCCATGTATTTATTTAATCATCCTCTGCCATACTATTTCAAGTTTTTAAAGTTTTGAATCCCAAGTTTTGGACATAAACCTAATAACTGTGATTTGTTTGAGGAAGACTGAAATTACCCCTTGAACAGCTGATGAAACTTGCTTTTACATCTAACGTGATGTCTTACTTTTCCTTGAAGCTGCAATCAACATCAGTTAAACAAGACATCTGCTTGTTAATTAAGACCAGTGGAAGATGTTAATTGAGACAGTGATGATGGTGTAGTCTCTCATGTTAATCACTGAAAGTTAAGTTTCTGATAGTAACTGGGTACTGATTCAAGCCCTTGAAAACGACAGAGAACATTGATAACAGTATTTGAATTTAAACTGTCCCCATATGGACAGAAAAATTATTATTTAATCCGGAATAAAGGACAGAATTCCTTCTGATGACACTTGCTGAATCTAATCTGAAGTACCGTAGCTCAACAATATTAACAACAGTTAAGACAAGCTCAAGCCACCACTACCTGGAAAGATACTTGCCATAAGTGGCCGATAACTAAAGGGTTCAACCATGGACTGTCCCTAGACCTGGCATGGTCAGACAGGGGAGAGTGAGTTACTGTGACAGGCCTGCCACCCAGGGCAAGGTTATCCAGACGGCGGTGTCCTGACCCCCGGTAAACACGTCCCATCCGCTGTATCTTATTTACACTCAAGCCCATGCTGTAATGAAAGCTCCGTCATGCACTATTCATGGCCAGCGGCTGAGAATCATGGCCGCACTCACAGACGCCGACTTGGGTTACCAGCAGCTCCCAGACCTCACCTTCCTCACCTGAGACGACCAACACAGGACCCACACGTGATGGAAAGAGAAGAGAAGAGAGGGAGAAAGGAAAGGGGAACAAGAGTGAAAGGAGGGGGCTTCAAATACCAACCACAAAAGTAAGAGCAGTGGCAGCTAGAATGTGGTATGAAATGAAATCTTTCAGGGAACTGGTCTGAAGCGTTCATTCAAATGCCAGTCAAACTGTGCATGTGTAACGCATCACTGAGCAAATGCAATGGGCCATGACAGCAGATCCTTCTGAGTGAGATATCTAGCCTGTCCAAAGGGCACAACCCTACGCAGGGTGACGTGTGCTGAAATTCTGTATGAGTGTAACAAAACTCCTCTGATATCATGCGATCAGCGCAACTGACAAACATCAAAGGTGTCATTGGTGTTGAACTACCTTTCAGCTCCATGAGCACAGTGTCCAAGAGAGTGTCCAAGAGAGCAGAGGGTTGAAAAGGTAAGAAGGCTAACAGGAGCTCTTTCCAGAGGCCTCATGTCCAAGATGCACCTTCAATGGAGCAAACTACTGAAGCACTGAATCACAAGAAAGAAACGCGTGCCACACGAAACTGAACGCTGGCCTAGGTTTGCATGCTCCCGAGTAGAGCTGTTTTGTGCAAACACGAGGGCAGGAGAAAGAGAGGAGTGTCTATGTGTGTGAGCGTGTCGCACGTTTGAGGTTGTCAAAGACAACCTAATCAACTCTTCAGGCCTTGACATGTAATAACACTACAGTGGGAGGCATGGGTTAGGTTAAAGCCCAATAGAAAAGCCCAGTGGTTTATTTTATAAAGGAAAAGCAATTTAAGCTTATACCCAAGGCACCTTGCTCTTTCAAAAAAAAAGGGAAAAAAAATCCATGCATGTTTGACGGTCAAAGTGGTTTGTGTTTTACATTAACCAAAAGTGTTTAGAGTGGAGGTGGTTGAGGAGAGGGGACTCTGGAACAGAGATGGATGGCAACCAGAGGGCAGCCGACCCCTGGGTCAGATCTGGTCCCAAGCTGGCGCGGACCCGGGCAACCATCGTCGGGTAAAGGCCAGACCGTTGGCAAGCTGTCTGAGCAGCCGAGCCTCCTGTTTCCCAGCTGTGAGTTTGGGTGGACGTCTACATTTCACCCCACTGTTTTTTTTGTGAACCTGCTAACCTAAGCACCCCGCTACGGGCAAACATGCACGTATACACACATATACCCAATGAGTGCCTGTCTAGCATCAAGCCTAAAAACACAATAGTTTGTTTTGTTTGTTTTTTAATCGACAGAGGTGGCATGTCCCATATTCTGCCACCAACCTCTACCAAACAAATAATTCTTTACCAATCACACTTGAAGGATGTCTGAAACCACATATCCCCAAACAACTTGCAAGTCATTTGTTGAGTATCTTATTTAACCTGTGACAGAGTGCTCATTCTCTTAAAACATAACATCAAAAGTGCCTCGTGTGCATCCTTGCAAGAAATTGTTCAAAAGCATTCACAATAGAAAAAAAAGAAAAGAAAAAAATCAGCACTTTTTTTCCCCCCTCTGCCCCATCATAAAAATGGGTAGCTGGACCGGTCCGTGTGGCTTTTCTGCTGAGCTTGATTGATTTAAAAGTTGTCTCGGTTGCAATATTGGCTTTTTAGGGCACGGTTTAACGGATTTCCACCACCACAGCCAGAGTGACCACCTTCTTTTTCCTTTCTATTCCTCCCCTTGAATGGAACATATTATATGGATGAAATGAATGAAGTCCCCCTACAGTGAAAGTCAGCCGGCCCAGGGAAGGAGAGGCATGACAGCGTCTGAAAGCGAGCCGTGGCATGCTGAGGTCCCCCGCATCAAACTTAATAAATAAATAACTAACTAAAGGCCAACCGCACTGATGTGGAGTCAAGGCCAGCCTGAGAGGTGATCAATACTTCAATCTCAATAAAGTATTTCGATACTGGTAGAAGCGGTGTTGAGGGGCAGGGGAGAGAGATTTGAGCGTGGCGACCTGCGCCACCCTGTCGCGCTGCCCATGCCAGGCTCGTATATCACTGGAGTAATAGAAATGAGCTGTGACGCGCAACCTGCAAAGAGGAGACACGCATAACAACTCCCATTCCTCAACTTCAAAATCAATACCGCATACCATTTTGGCAACCTTCATGTCATGAAATAAATAATACAATGAAGGCCTGAGACAAAATGACAGACCCACATCTCCTGTAGAACCTCCTACATGCCATACAGTGAAATATATTATAAATATATATAGTAAGAAAACAGAACTCAGCTATGCAAAGGAAGGTCACTTCTGCTTTCATTAACTGCATGCAACTATTGCTGGATATTACACTTGTCTCTGTCTTTCTGGTAAAGTTGCATATAAAAAAGAATGCATGTAAGGGATTAATAAAGGGGCGCATTTCACAGAAGCCCAGCAGACTTACTTGTACACAGTGCCACCATTTCCATGTCCCAGCTGCTCCTGGTACTGAATGTCTTGCTCATTTATCTGTGAAAGCATATAGAGATAAATAATCAGCAGATGCCACTGCAGGCTGAGAAATATCAGAGGCAGAAAAATGCTACTCGCAGCCATAAACAACTAGGCAGGCGCTCAGGTCATTTGAAGTTCAGCAGCGGGAGAAGAGGGGACGATCAATACAACATTTGCTGTCCAATTTATAGGAGGACAATGGTGTGGCAGCGAGTGATGGAAAGCTTAATGACGATTTGTTTGAGTCCCTTGTTACCTTCGACTTTGATAAAAGGTGTCAAAAATCGCACAACACAATGTGGCCCGTACTGACACTGAGAGACTACACTGAGAGACTGGAGAATTCTCTGTTCCCTCACGTCAGTGTGATTGACAGGACTGATTTTCTATCTCTCTAGAACAGAATGTATCAAGTAGGGTTCACAAAATGATTTTAGTACTTCACGCTAAACTTTGCATTTGCGCAAAAATAGATCACATCCAAACAGGTCTAGTAAAAATGTATATAATCAATAATATCACAGTCCAAGGTCAAATGTGAGGAAAGGGTTATTTGTGCTAAAAGGTGGAATACTAAACAAGTGCTTCAGAGTTGCCACAGGGCCAGTTCATTTCCAGCTATATAAAACAATGTCCTCAAACATAAGTCAAGCCAAGTGCGCGCCACTGTCACTTCATCGATACTGACCCCTACACCCAAACAATTGCCATTTTGGCAGCATGACAGATATTAGATAAATATTTATACCATATAACCTGAGCCAATAAATCTACTTTAGGGCACTACTTGTAGCCAAAAGCACTTGTCAATATCTGAAGAGAGGGGCATGTTTTGCTCCTTGGCCTCCGGTTGATATGAAGTCAATGTGAGATTGTCACCGCTCATTTTGGAGGGCAGGGGCCAAAGGGTGGGTGGAGGGGGGAAAATAGCCCCTTCCAATTGAGACCCATTGATTGGGTTAAAGTGTGTTGTTCTGTTGAGAGGGGGGGCCACTTGTCAGTTGTCAGGATGCGCAGTTGCAACAGCTCTATTAGTTCATCACGTTACAGGTGACACAGGGGAACTGGCTCGCTTAATTGTCTCCCTGACACACTCCGGCTTCCAAATGGCTCTGATGCTACCAGAGAGGGGGAGCTTGTCTCTGTGAGTGCGTGTGTGTGTGTGTGTGTGTATGTGTGTGTATGTGTGTGTATGTGTGTGTGTGTGTGTGTGTGTCTGTGTGGCAACATGAGTGTGTGTTTGTGTTGAGGGGATAAGAAAGCCAAGTGTCAGGGGCCATTGAATATAGATACATCTGCGATTGGTGTGGGATAAAGATCTCATCCCATCCTACTGTAAAAAGGCAGCGTGAAAAACGCTGGGAAAATACAAATCAATAAGGAAGCACTCATTCAGTGGAGGACAAGCATGTACCAGTCGATAGGAGCTAATAGGTGCGGCTGAGCAATGCAGACTGGCCTGCGGCAGATACACTCTCACTCTTTGAACTGAAAAGCCTCACATGTAGCCTTGGGAGTGGAGGGAACTAAAAGGGTAGCTCTGGGTTTTTTGGTACCTTCTATGGGAAAACAATTGTCTGCATTTGTGTGTGTGTGTGTGTGTGTGTGTGTGTGTAGGTGTGTGTGTAGGTGTGTGTGTGTGTGTGTGTGTGTGTGTGTGTGTGCACATTTGTGTGTGCCTGAGTGTACATGTGAATGTGCGTGCATTCACAAGCACATGCATGCATTTTTGGAGAGATAAGGAGATTACATAAGCCGTCATACCTGTCCATTTGTCAAGATCTTCTTGAGCTCCGCTGAAGACTTTTTTAAACTGTGTGGAAAAAAATGGCTGTCATATTTCTTGTGTAATACTGAATCACTGTATTTTTCCTACCATTAAGCCTACACATGTATAGGCAATCATGTATCAGATGTGTAGGTGTTCTATTACACTTGGGACAATGTAATCCAGAAACACATTTCTGAACTTCAATTCAACACAAACTCAATTTAGCCAGGTTGCTCTTCATCTTCACCTTGTCATTACACTGACCAAATAATATTTGTATAACTTATTCTAATTCTATAACTCAAACTCCAAATGATCCTACAGATAAACATACTACATTTTTTTTACTCCTAGGTTATCATAACCACAGATAAATTCATATGACTATCAAAACAATGGTTGATCAACAGAGCTGCTATAGGCAACATGAAGACCTTATCCAGAGATAAGGCCACACCTTGAGGCCAGCCTGTGGTTTTTCCCAGACATCCCCTTTCCTGTGCTGGACTCCCCCTGGCTATACACACGTAACACATTTACCTATTGTTGGGCAGCGTCTCTGCGGCAGAGGGGGCACGGTTGTTGTCAGGCCCATGCCTTGTGTTCACCTGCGGCCAGACAAAGACAATAAGTGGGAGGCCATGCCACGACTCTAATTAACCTGTGATTCAGCACTCGGCCTCCTCAGCTCAGTGCGAAGGTTAATTGGCTTTTGTGGAAGAGGAAGAGAGCGAAAGAAGACATGGGGAGGAGGGCGGAAGGAGGTCGCTTGGTTTACAGAGGGGGGAAGGAGAATGAGGGAGGGAAGCCAAAATTTGGGGTATATCCTTGGAAAAATACGTTTGTGTGCCAAAAAAACTGTAAAATTATGAAATAAGATGAATAAATTAGGTTTGACATTATGTGCTCTCTCGAATAGCATTCAGGGGAGTGCTTGCTAATGTAAAGACCCAAATCTGACACACACACACACACACACACACACACACACACACACACACACACACACACACACACACACACACACACCTTAAAATAGCTTGTTTAATTGAGGTCTACAGGTCACTATGATCAGTCCAGTAAAGCAGAGATTCTCTTGTTAATTAGTGTCCATGAAGACCTCGTTTTCAAACAAATATATCATTTACTTTACTTGCTTCCAAAGCAATTAATTCTAGATTAAAACCTTTAAAAAAAATTACCATTTTGAGTCTTGGGTAATCTTTGAAAACAAACATCTGACCCAAAGACTCCTAAGATCCTCATCATAATGATCTTGCATAGATATAGGTTAATTAAGCATACTGTATGAATACTTAATATATATGGGGAAGATATTGTTTCATATGCATGATACTAACAGCTACTAACCTTCAGGAGTGGAGATAGCTTAATGGGAACAGTAGGATACACATAATCTCATAGTGACCTCTACTCACAAAGACAGCATGACCACTGTTCACATCCCACAGTCATGAAGACCGCAAATCTGTCCAAATCATTTCTCATCCCTAAACTGTTTCTGCATATAAGATGTAAGATGAGGATCTTCACACCCCACCCGAGCATTTTAAAAGGACACAGAAGCGAGGGAAGGAGGAGGAGGGGTTGAGGAGAGACAGAGGAAGAAGAAGAAATAGAGCCACACATCTACATATATAAATATAAAGAGGGAGCAGGCGAGAGGAGTCTTGACTTCAATTGACATTTCAATAAGTGGAGCACAGCATTACCTACCAATCCATCCCCAACTTTCCTGAAACAATTATTGAAATGGATACCTTCAGGCCATGTATGTTCCGGTTCCCTGGAGTCTTGCCGGCTGAAACAGTAATTGACTAAATTGTAGAACACATCAGGGCCATTTACAAATTTGCTGAAAAGGAATCGTTTAAAAAGAAATGAGGGTGAATCTGAAATTAGCAGTGAGAATGATTGAGACGTGGCTCGGGAGACCTGCGCGGGGAATTAGGGAACCTTGCTGAAATGACTGTGGATCTGGGGTGCTGCTTCCAGCCAAAGCAGAGACACCATTTGTATTTATACACTACGCTAAGCCTTACACACATATGGACACAGTATTTTGTAGATCTTTACTCTTTGTCTTTCACTCATTTTTTTCCTCCAAGCACATGTATGTACTGTATGTCCACACACACACACACACACACACACACACACACACACACACACACACACACACACACACACACACACACACTTTACACATTGAAAATAATACACAATTAATTTGAGCTACTCACATACTTCCCTTGCAATAAAATGCCGCCAGCGTTATGAATTAAACCCACATCACATGACTAGCAGCCTAATGTTTTAAAGAGGTGTTCTGTCTGTTTCTCTATCAGTCTTTCATTAAGCCCCACAGCCACCTGAGCCTAAGAATCTCAGACAATAGACATGACAGTTGGCGTTAAGTAGGAAAATCTTCTAAAAGTATTTATTATGATCATTATTATTTCATTATCATTATGAGTAAATATCCGAATTTACAAATACAAGGATCATTCCTAATATTCATTTTCATAAAAATGGAAGGCTACAACCACAAGGCAAGTATAATTATGGACTATTTATCCAGCTGTTTAAACTTACAAAAGAAATAACAAATATTTCAACCTTTAGTCCATTCATGTGTCACACAGCCTGAGGGAGGTGAAACATTATTTAACGGTAACTTTGTGAGACAAAGGCCCAATCTCAATACTTCCCCTTACCCCTTATCTTACCCCTTACCCTTGAAATCGCGCGTTCATGTGAGAGCTAGTGGCGTCTCAATACCCAACTTGATCAAGATTAAGGGGTAAGGTTAAGGGGTGTATGGCCCTCGTTTTTGAGATGATCGGAGAGCTACCTTAACTCCAAGGGCTATCCCAGAGCACACCGCGAAACCAGCTCGGGAATTTTCAAAAAAACATGGCTGCTTGAAGCGAGGAATATTTTACATGAATAAAGCTATCTACACAACTTTTTATATGTTTATAATGACTCGGTTTGATCTGAAAAGTGCTACTCGAACGATGCATAGTAATGTCGGTCTTAACTGCAGCTTTCAAACGGTAGTTTTTAGGATACAATTAGCGCGTATACCACCACTCCATTGGCTTATATGGTAGCTTGCCAGCTATCATGCTACATACACTACATGTACGTTTTTTTGGCTTATAATTAATTTAAAAATGACGACAGTCTTGTTTCGTGCTCTACACAGTTGTATACATATATATTTGCAACCATGTTCTTCATTAGACTTTTTTTAAATCGCTAGTTTCATAGCTCATACAGTCACGCATGACGTCCCGAAACCGAGTGGCGTCTCATTTCATAGGGGAAAGATCTCAGCCCTTGGCCCTTACACTTGCAAGTGCTAGGGTTAAGACTAAGACAAGACTAAGCAAAAGGGGCAAGGAGAAGAATCGAGATTCGGCCAAAGTGTAGTGTATACAGAACACACACACATACACACACCCACACACACTACAAACCTCGAGGAAAGATCTGCAGCGGTTCAGGCAGCAGTCCATTGACACGTTGCTCCATCACAGTATTGCAATACTAGATAGACCAAGAGAGAGAGATAGACAGGGAGGGAGCAGAGCCAGTGTCAGAGTCAGAAAAACGATTCAAGGCAGATTTCATTTCACCATAAAAACTTCAGTAGTCTGTCATTTTCCAATACAAATAAATGTAATGGACAGAGTTCACTTGCATGAATGTTCCTCTTCATTGTAAAAGGAACAGTTTCTGCAGGGGGCCATTGCATTATTGACGCCAGAGAGAAATGTCATGAAACAGCACCATTTTGCATTGTCCATCAGACTTTACATCCCACCTGAAATGCCTCAGTATCATTGTCCAGGTAATCTTTCTTTAATGGGAAATTAACTCCCTATTGATCCCAAGCTTCTAATGCCTTCCAGGTGCTCTCCAATCACAGGCCTGTCAAAATAAAAGCGAGGCCATTTGTTTTACCGTGCTGCAATCTTACTCTGCACTCCCAAACAGCTCGCTTTTAATTACCTTCTACACTGCATTACTTCACAGTGAAAGTTAACACACTCACACACAAAAAACCACATCATCAATAGAGTGTGCGAGGCAATTTATCCTATTCATAAAAAAACCTGCAACTACTGTAAAAGCGCTGCAAGCGAGCACTTAAGAAGGAGGGTGCTCTGGCTCTGCAAAGAACAGCAAAACTTTCACCACAGCTCCTCTGCCGTCCTTGAGTTCTGTCAGGTGAATGGTTCATCTTATTGCGCTATGGAGTATGGACTGTATGGAGCACAACAGCCCAAACCGAAGTCCTTTCCCTGGGCCCCCACCCCCCCTGACTCTTGCCAAAAGAACATTTCAATTGATGTTTCAGTTAACACCACCATCTGCTTGGAAGCTTGTGTGAGCATGCCCCCTCCTCCCCTCTCTTTATGTCGGCCAGAGACCCTTTTTCATTGACACTGGCCCCTGAACAGAGAGGCAGACTGTCAGTCCAGTCCAAATCACAGGCACAGATGGACCACAGAGTGGGGAGGGAGGCTTGGACAATAATATGCGGGGGTTCATGAGCTGACTGTGCGCCGCTTTCAGTGGGACGCTCAGAGCAGAGCGGAACACAGCTCACCGGAGCCAGCAGTCGCGCTCCCCTGCCCTGCAAGTGCATCACTACATGCATGAAACAGAGCCAGAGAGAGGGAGAGGGAGAGAGAGAGAGAGAGAGAGAGAGAGGCTGCAGCTGTTATTAAAAGGTCTATTTATCATTGGTGCCCCCTCCTCAGGTTTCATCTCTTCTTGCCCGCCAGCATTGTCACTTGGCCACACAGGAACAATGTAACTCCCTTACATACACACACACAAACAGACGCACACACACACACACACACACACACACACACACACACACACACACACACACACACACACACACACACACACAGACAGACAGCCCAACACATGTGAACATGCCCTCACTTCCTCGTAGGCACACAAACACACTCACAAAACACCTTTAATTTTCCACTCCACTACTTTATTGATTAGGAGCCGCAATTACCCACTAATCTGTAACAGTGTATTAAAAGAAATTCCCCTTTGTTGGACAATAACTAAACACTGTTTGATCACAAACAGCATCCCTCAGCCTAGGGGGACAGGCAGGCCCTCGCGCCGCTCCTGCCGGAGCCTCATCATCATTAGCAGCCCGAGAATAGGAGCGTTCCTCAATTAGCGCGCCGCGGCTGGGGGATTGCGGGGGAATGAGGTCGCGTGGCTACATCTGACACGGGTCAGTCTTTAACTTTCAGCAGCAGCTCCTTCCTCCAGGTTCAGCGGCGCGATTATAAATGCCCCTGTCTCAGGGCGTCCGTGCGCCCAGCCAAAGTCAGACGGTGACGGAGGCTGTCCTCGATGCGCATACTCGGACGCATCACCATTTAGTCTACAGGGCTGCGTGCAGGATTCCAGAATCTTTTTTGTACGTGTACCAGTTGTCTTTGTTTTTACAATTTAATTGCGGTTGGATGTTCTTTACTTTTCATCTGCAGGTCATGACACCAGTCAATTGAGTTGGAGGGCGTGGAGCTGTCGGCGCGTGACCCAAAGGGTCAGGGCAGATGCCAGCCTCATCTGATCCCACGCAGGACCCCATTACACAGTCAATTCAAGGGCAGAGGCTACCAGAGAGTCAGGGGAATCACTTGCTTAACCGCTTATCAAAAACAGGGGCAAGTCCTTAATTCCTATTAATTCAACTCCATGGCAATCCCCTCATCTGGAATTAATGGCATCAAGGCATATTCAGCTAGTGGAAAGAGGTAGGGGTCTCAGTGGATGCTAAACTGCCACCCAGGCAAAAATAAAGCATATGCTCTGCATATGAATGCAGTGATTGCTAAAAATGCACGAGTATTGCGTAAGACTCACGGTTAAGTCAGTATTATGCCCATATTACACTTTCCCCTACATTCAGCACCTTTCACAGACGCTAATATCCCAGGAGGAGAGCAGGCTATTATCGGGAGCGGTAACTCATTTACTCCGATGCTGGAGATTGTGCAGAGGCCAAAAATATGTGCGCGAAGCAATGTGTTTAGGTAAATGGTGTTTCTGTTCATTTCAAGGAATTATGCATTAAACAGCATTACCAGCAGGCATCCCCAGAACACATTTTTTGTGGCCTTTCATATGACTGAGTTCCTTCGTGTGTGCTTCCTGTGTACTGTGAAATTCATATAGCCTACCTCAGCATCAACAATAACAAGTGATCTGACCCAAAAGACCATTTGAGGTAAACTATATTATCAACCTTTGCAGAATTTCAATCGAGTTCAATAAATGCCAGCTAACAATATTAAGGACGACAAACTGACTGAAATCAGATGAGGTTAATTACATATTCAAAGGTGAAGGATATGTTGAAACTGTTCAAACTCAATTTCCAAAGGCAGACATATGGCCATCTTGTGAAGGGCACAAAACAAACAATTAAATGATTTCAACTAAACAATTAAATAACATGCACTTCAGAGTGTCATTTTTCCCAGGAAGAATATAAAGAGCCTGTAGCTATCCAAGCATCATTGTAAGCTGATGGGGGGTAAAAGACATCCCCAGATGAAAGTAGATTTTGAAAAATTTCTCAGCCCAGGGGGTCTGTTTATTAATGAGGCGAAACTTTAAGTACTGCATAATAAATAATAAAAGTTGATAGTTCATTTAGCTTGCACCGTAGCACACAAACAGAACAATCAAAGCCATTACTCTTGATGTCTGCGATATGAACAGTAAGCATTGAGGAACACAACAAAATGTTAGGAAAAAAAATAAAAACTCTAGAAGAATAGAGCTTGTCTATAAATGTGAATGTGAGTACAGATATTGGTTTTACAACTTAACATAGTGCATTTTTGAATTGGATAAAATAGGTTGTACGCAACCTCACTTGTACCATATTAGCACTTTAAACATAAAACCATTGTCACCATTAAGAGATACATGAGAACCAGTGAGAAAGAGAGACAGACAATGACAGCTCATGTCTTTAAAGACTTGTGCCAGTACATGCCAAAGGTGACATGTTGCCATGGAAACATCAATTGGCACATCAAGCATGTGGAGGGGAGGGAGGGTACAGACACAAGAGGAAAAGAAATCTGCAGCTACTTGTCATCTTCTCCAATCTGCTTAGTAATGAGCATATTTTGCCAAAGGCTGAAAAGATCCACAATAATAGATTTTTAATAGCTTTCCCTCCAACAAAACCCTCTCAGCCCTCAGTGGCACAATGAGAAAGGTTATAAATCAAATCTCAATGGTTTGAGGTCAGTAATTATAATTCTGAGGAACCATAAAACTATATGTTTCAAAAGAATATTTTTTTGCAGATGTTATTTTTCTCTCTACTTTTACTAACCAGAAAAAAAAATTATCTTGCAGAACGAAATAGATACACATTTTTGAAAACACACTTAGGACACTTCAAGAGGAAATTCTAAGAAGAATAAACACTCACATATGAGAGCATGGCTTTCAGTTCTTCATCACTCCTGACTGTAATTCGATCACCAACCTCATCTTCATCTACAACATAGGAAGTCTTTCATCATCTCCAAGGGGACAGTGATTGTGACAACAGTCTACATGGTCATGATGAAACCACATATACAAAAACATTTTTCATATTCAAAACACCTCCAGGAGATCACACAAACACCAAGCCTGACAGGGTATTAGTGAGAATTTATAGTGCTCACAACAAGAACATATCAAAGTATTCCAATGCCTTGGAATGCAACAAAAAATGGTTAGTTTAAAGTTTTTCTGTCTGTGAGTAAAACTTCCTTTGCCCAAAATACTAGTTAATAAGTAAAAAAAAAAAAAGAAATGAGCATTCCACCCATTTACCCTTCAAGTAAACAGATCTGCTTACATAAAAAGCATCATGCTGACTGGTGAAAGACTACCTCTTTTGGATGCCGACAGCCAAGTATTAGATAATCCTTTATTAATCCCACAATGGGCACATTTGCATAAATGTGCAGAGGGAGTGGCTCAATAGGAGGAATCACCGGTAAGATAATACATGTAAACAGACTGCAAGATATAGTAAGTAAGTAAGAAGACATTGCACAGATTAGTAAACATTGTACAGTGATATTGCACATCAGTGAAACTGTCAGTCTTGGTGTGTGTGTGATCTCCTGGGAACAGTGTTGTCAATAACAGGCTACTGCAAGACATCATGACTAAGGATGAGAACGCATAATTCGTAATTAACTTACATTCAAATGCCGTTACTGTGGCTTCTGGCATGACATCCCTTATAGCTGCCTGAGAAAAGTTAGACCATATAAACAGATGTTATAGTACATTCAAGAGCCATCAGTATGTTTAGTTATACAGACGTTCTCAGACTGCATGTAATGTGATGAGATGGACACCCATATGCTCTTACAGCAGTGTCATTCATTGTCTGGCACTGTAACATTTATAATGTAATTTTTGGCAAAGACATGTTTCCCACCTGGCAAACTAGATTGCGTCTTACTGAAAACTACTGTCTATCTGTAAGCATCCCTGTCATTGTGTATTCATTTAAAGTTAGACTGACCAATTTGACATGACAGCATTAAGCTACGCAGGGAAATTCCAATAAAGTGAAGAATATTCTGAAGCAGAAGAATCAAGTATCAAAACAAAATGTAAGATAACTTAATGCTATCAAGGTACTTGCCAGTAAGTCATTAAAACTCAACATAGAGGGACAATCCACAGAGGAGTCCATGTCCCCACGTGAGGTTTTAATTCGGATCACGATTGCCTCGGTGTCCATGCCGCACAAATTATTCAGAAGAAGTAAAAGCATACCAAATGTATGAGAAGCACCATAGCGTAATTCAAGCTAACTAGCTCGCTATTAGTTCAGCATCTATGTTGAAGTGAGCTATGGCTAGCTACTAGCACGCTAGAACTGTAGCTAATGTTAACCACATTCTGTTTGCTAACTATGCTTAAATCTAAAACTCTACAGTAAGACCAGCAAAACAAAACAAACAGCCATTGGCTAAAAATGAAAAAACAATCTGTGATTATGTAGAAACCATGTTGCGTTCTTTACTGGCTAGCTCTCAAACTGTCAACAAACTGGAAAACTCTCGGGTACCAGAAGAAAACCGGAAGCGTACGGCCATATACCCGGAAACGATTCAAAGAAACATTTGTAGTTTTTTGTGATTTACTTCACAGCTTTGCTGTTTCTCCTGTTTTGCTGTTACATTGGCAATCTGATGTCGTCTTACTTATTAAGTTTGTAAGACATTTTAATGTAGGGTATTGTTTGAATTAGATACAATTATATTTTATGATTTACAATAAATGTTTTTCTATCAGTTATCAGTTAGGGAACACCTAGTCCCCTTTTTTCTTCAATTTGACTGAAAGAGTCCAATAGTGGAAAGACTAGTTATTATACACCTGTAAAAGGTCTATGGTCGACACTGCCTACACATTGGACACACCAAGATATGGTATGAGTCTCTACTTGTGTGATACAGCATTGGTTGATACCTTGAATTGTTTTGTAAGTACTGTTTAAAAGCAACTAGAGTTACAGCTGTAAGGACCATTTTGTTCCTTTTTATATGTCTACATAATTTTAAATGTTACAAATAAAATAAAATAAAATACTTCAGTTAACATTTAATCACCTGATTTCAAACATATGTAACAAATACCTATTTCGTCTCTGTAATATTACCCTCCAAGTGTCTAGATATTCACTCTCTGGCAGTTAGGCTGTATTATTCTCATGCTTTACTCATGTGAGCATTAAGCAGCATTAGTATTTAAAGATTTCCACTTGGCACAAGCCATTAGTGTTTAAATGAATGTACAACAAAGAGAACACTTAAACCTTGGTTGATTACATGCCTTATCTTGCAGGGTTGATTCAGTTGCTCTATAGCCTGAACGCTTGAGCCTATCAAGACATTGATCCCTCAGCAAAGACTAGTTTCCATTTGCTGTAATTCACAGCAATGCATTTGCCACCAAGGTATTTGAGAACTGCTGACCTTGGTCATGTTTAATGATAAGCAGCTGTTTAAGCTTAATTCTTTTCCTTTGTTGATCAAGTGCAGAGCACTGCTCGGCTCAGCATTCACAACAGCATCTAACATAAAACCCTTTGCCCGCTTGTCCATCGCCATTATCCATGGCAAACCATTCTGTAAACACTGAATGGTTCATTGTAAACTCCTTAACATTTTCCAGTTCTATTATAACAAAAGCTAAAGGCTCAAATATGAACAGCATGCTTTTATTTTCCATGCTTTTACCTTGTAAAGTCAGACACACTACGTAATCATTTTTTTTTCTGTTTGTACATACATTAGCGACCAGTTATTATATTTGCTATAACTCATGAGAATAAGGCTACCTGGCATTGATGTTAGTTGGCTTTAATGGAACTGCAGGGGCATTGTGTTTCTTTGCACACATTCATACCTGTATATATGCCATGCTGAGGAAAAGGCAAACAAGCTATCTCACACCTATTTGACTGCTGTGATTTGCCATAGGTATTGAACAACTGCAATCATCAAAAAACAACAATAGATTTTCTTGTATGCCATTATTACTTTGTTTAATTGTCACAGGGAAAGAAAGCGACAAAGACGAACAGGAGCGCCCCGTTTAATGCTTCCACCAGCACTGTGCTGATGAGAGCGGGAAATCTATATAGCAGTTTGTCAAACAGATCCTCAGAGGGAAAGGTGGTTAGATATTTTGCTGCAGTGTAAACTGTGCGCTAAGTCAGCAATCCACATTATCTGAAATCAAAGGCTGGAGATGGCTGGCACCTGGAAAGGGGGCCTAAGAGTGAGAGCCAACATCCACTGTCTGGTAATTAAAAAACATTTTATCAGCCCAAACTCTCCCTGGTCTCTCTTCCCCTCAATTGACAAGCTGCTTACCTGAGACTGAGAACTATTTGAATTCAGACATGTGAGCGGCAGTTATTTAACTTTCTACAAGAAAAAATAAAAACAAAGTAAACAGACTTACAGTAAATTAACCAAAACTTTGGATGGCTTAAGTAACAAAACTTGAAAGCCTTCATTCCTTTCATAGAATGCATAGCGTGCATTAATGATTGGAACACAGATCATCCAAACATTAATGACATTTTAGAATCTATATTTTATATGGAACATGCACAGGTAAATGCATAAGAAATATGCACTTATATGCGCTTTATATCTGCTTGGCCATTTTAATAACCCTCTGGAATTCCCCTAAGCTCAATAAGGCTGCTTTGATTCAGGCGGTAGCACTCCACTGATCCCAGAAGCTCAAGTAATACAACATAACCCCTATTCACCCCATTCCTGACCCTATCAAATCAGCTGTCATGTCATTTATACTGCCATTTATCAGAGGGCTGTACAGATAAACCTTGACACTGGTGTAGTTAACGCTGAACTTTTCCATAAATAAGAGTGTACTGATGCACCTCTGGAGTGGCCTGGTACAAGGAATGCGGTTTTTACTTGATTATCATGACCTATGACATCACATGGCATGTTTTCATGAGAATTTATTGGAATTAATTTTAATAGGCACAGTTGACGTATCATTAAATATAATTTCAGTGAAGTCACAAACTATGCAAACATAAATCAGATTCTTAGCAAAAAATGCTATTCAATAATCATATAAATCCTACTGATTTGGAGAGTGTCTGAATGACTACAGCTTACATGTGACAAACCAAATGAGTGTTTTATGCAGAGTGTCCAGCAACGCTTTTAGTGTTAATGAAGTGAAGTTCAAGAGGTGATTTCTGTCCACCTTTGCAGTAAGGTCACAGTGTCAGGTTGCTGCTTTGTACACTGAAATATTCATCAAACAAATCAACGGAAAGTCTGGCTTTTAAACTTGAATCTGAAGTCAATAATTGATGATGACTGAGGAAAATGCCCTCAAATAGATGTTCCCTGTGCTCTCAGCGAAGGCCATTTGCCATTGAATATGGTTCATTTACTCAGTTAGCCTTTCTTAAGTGAGACGAGTGTTTCTTTAGTAGTTGCTATGGGCACAAACTAATATTCTATAGTCTACCCACAATCCCTATAATAGCCTGCTTCAAAATGGCATGATATTATACTATGTATGTAAGTTCTTACCCTATCTGCCACAAATAGTGTCTTAAATTAAAAGAGAGCCATTTACCAAGTCTGTAAGAACCACACCGCAGCGCCTCAATATTCTACCCACAATCCCTATAATAGCCTGCTTCAAAATGGCATTATATTATACTATGTATGTAAGTTCTTACCCTATCTGCCACAAATAGTGTCTTAAATTAAGAGATAGGCTCCATTAAATTAAGAGATAGCAAGTAGCACTAGCGAAGGTTAATGTTGATTAACTTGAGGTCTGCTGGATGTTCACAATCACAATGCCTATAGCATTATCACAAGACATCCCAGAATGTAACTGTGGAGCATAGACAACAGCTTGATAATGTGACCACAAAGTATGGACATACATTAATAATGAATGGCCCCATAAATAAATGAATTGCTGATAATTTAGCCTGGTTAAAGACCAAATAGATATAAAGATAAATACTTAAATAACATGTCTAGATAATCTTCAATAAAACCTAGGTCAAGGACGAAGTATTTATGATCTCCATGATCACTTCCATCCAAGAAATATCCTGATATATTTTGAATAAACACTAAATAATACAAAAACACAGATTAATTAATCTGCCATCATTATATGGGAACAGTGGCGGTTTTAGGCACGGGCGACCCGGGCAGCCGCCCGGGGCGGCACTTTTTCATGACACGTGAGGGGCGGCACGAGCACTAAAAAAATAGTAATAATAATCTGGGCCGCGAAGCGCTTTTCTATTTCTATATATCATATCACTGCGTGAGGAATTGGCAAATTGGCGCCCCCTGCAGCTGCAGGCGCACCTGCTCGCTAAAAAGGTGCAGCGCAATCCTGGGTGACAGGGGGAAAGAGAGAGGGGGCGGCGGGCAGTTCAGCTCTGGGTCTCCTAATAAACATTATAATTACCCTATACTTTTTGTTTTTCTGAATTGTGTGAAATAGCTTATAAAAATAGGTGATACAGAACGATTATGTGGTCACCAAGGGCAAGGTTAATTGGTGGAAGGAGACCACTAACTGCATCAATTTATCCAACTGGTGAAGGTAATAGTGAGCAGAGTAGATAGATAGTCAGATAGATACTTTATTCATCCCGAGGGAAATGTAATACATCTTTAACAGAGTAGTCTATTACATTATCGATAAAGCTATTGAAGGATGCTCGAGTGGACAAGGTAAAAATGTGTTTTATTTTCTCAAGTGTAGCTTAACCAATATTCCTATTACTGTAAGGCAACCAGTTTATGTTGAGCACCAACTGAGTTGTTTGCTAGCTAGCGTTAGCTAGCTGATTTGACCATAGGGTATGAACATGTTCATTCATCTGACACTAGGGCTAATCCCGCTAGCCACAACTAACATAATGTAACAGCATACAGAGTACTAGTATAATCTTAATAATTAGCAGGTCGATAGCTAGCTGGTTAGACCACAGATTTCCTTTTGACACCACTAGACTAGCAAGAGCTAGCGAAATCCCATTAGCCACTATTAGCTAACTCAAATAACTATAATG
>NC_137927.1:17543958-17698958 GCF_963457725.1 Sprattus sprattus
GGGCATGTGTTCGTGTGGGTGCGCATGTGTGCGTGTGTGTGTGTGTGTGTGTGTGTCTGGACCTCTGAGTGTCCTGAGTGTCACATGTAAAGGGCTGTCACAGTGGAAAAGCTGTGACATCCCATTAGCCAAGTGTGACACGGCTGTCTAATGGCCAGCATGTCTAATGGCAATAGATACGCAGCACCTGGCTCCACCTGCTCTCTTCCCTCCGTCCCCAGGGAGGCCAATGAACACTCCGGCAAGCCAATCTATCAGCAGATCAATCAGGGGCCACCTCTCCGCGCTCTGATCAATACTCTCTTGTTTCTGGATGTACAAAATGCCACTATGGCTTTGGCACTTAATTATGTTGTTAATTGCTTTGTTGAGCTAGCCGTGAGAGTCCCCCAGGTTAGTAATTGAGAGTGTCTGGACGCTCTGAGTCCCAAATTGCTGCATTTATTGGCTGATTCAGTAGGTAATGCAAAGCTTTCATGAATGCCTATCTTTCATCTGAACTTAAAGGATAATCAGTGTGTTCACACCAAGTCATTGAGCAGATCAGTTATAGGAGTTACGTTTCATGTTGTATGAGAGTTCTGATAACCTCTTATAGATAAGTGCTTTAACATTCAATGCCAACTCTCCTTGAATAACCAGCAACTTACAAATCCTATAGCAGAACAATGTGTTTTGTTATCATGTCTCTTATGTCTCTTACAGTAGAAAACAACTCTGTTCATTCCTCTGGCTTTAATTTCTATGACTCCTAAAGTTCAAGTTTGTGGCATTTTCATGGTTAAATGTGTTTTGCGTATATTCTGTGGAAATACACAACATCAGAGCCTCCCACTGACAACATTTGACTTCCACCCATAGGATTCTGGTCGTTTGGTCCAGACACCCCAGGGTCAATGCCCTGCTCACTGTTTCATGCACAATAGAGTGCTCAGTGGACTGTGAAAAAGTCTAAGGTCACTGTTGTCTTCAATAAATGACATCATCCAGAGAGTTCACTCCAGCACCCCGGATGGCAATCCAAACCAAATGGGGCACTTGAAATGATTTAGTCTGACACAAACACAAGCACACACTCCGCACGCAGACTGCAGCTTCCCTTGGCTTTGATAATAAGTCCTGATATTGAAAATTCCGACCAAGTCCTAAAACACCACCATTGCAATCCCCTTCTCCACTTGTTAGGAGAGTTGTCATTTTAGGTCACAGCATGGAAAGCACATTTCCCCCCATGGCCATGAAAAGCAGTGGCAGATAATTGAATGACGCAAATAAAAAAGGGCAAAATGTACACACTGACATGTATGAAAGAGTAGAATTAAAAGGAATTGGTTCATTCAAAGTACAACACACCACACCATCCTGCACTGCTCAGTACTGTACCAGCCATTAGAAATCTGTCAAACACAGTTTGATAATTGCAAGAATGCACAAGGTCGTCATGATGTCTGGTCTTTAGTCTCTGTGACTAATAAAGCCAGTTACAAATGGTCAGGTCCCTTCCCTCCATCTGTTAAAGCCTTCAAACGCCATTTCTCTGCATGTATTAATCAATTCGTTTTGGTAAGTAGTGCACATGTCTGATAATATCCCAGACCATGAAGAAGCGGTGATTCAGCTGCAAAGCACAATGTCACACATACAGGAGCCCTGGGGTCAGCAGTCAATCACTGTCTCCTGCAGGCACTTTCACATGCAACATTCAAAAGCCAAACAACAGGCACACTTCCCACGCCCCCTTGCCCCCCCCCTCCCCACCACCACCTCTCAACCCCCACCCCCCAACTCTGGTGGATAGAGAAGAGAGAGAGAGAGAGAGAGAGAGAGAGAGAGAGAGAGAGAGAGAGAGAGAGAGAGAGAGAGAGAGAGAGAGAGAGAGAAGTAATTGTGTTGTGTTTGGTTTTAATTTTCTGGGGTTCGGTGTTCTTCCTAGTGAGTTTGCAGACTCTCTCCCCCTGCTGTGCTCCTCAGCACAGCCAATAATTAACCAATATGCACACAGCCTGCCGACTAGCAGGGGTGCTCCTCTCACATCTCCTCCTCTCGCATCTCCTGCGCCTGCCTACGGAGGGAAGCCAGCAATAACATTGTGTTCCTGGGAGGACCAAGCAATTGCAAGTGCAGCTGGCGGTGGTGGGGGTGAGAGCTTTTACAGATACATTAACACAAGCCATAAAGTAGCACACCACCATCCAGCACCATTCCACCAACACAAAGGATCCAGTCAATGTGCAATCAGGGAGGGAGGGCCATATTCCTGTCAACATAGCTTACATGAGTTGTGGACGCGTTAGTGTGTGTTAGTGCTAGTTAGTGTTAGTGTTGCCATCGCCTAAAAGTCGGCACAACACAAAATGAACACCGCCACCCCGACCCAATCAAGACGCGACATGCTGAAGCGAGAATATATTTAAAGAGTTGCTGCAGTCGGCCAAACAATCACAGACGTCCCCAGGGTTAGGCACAGGATGCACAGAGCAGCACAACTGCAAAGTCATTAGGTCACGGAGGAGGAGAGGAGGAAGTGTGTGTGTGTGTGTGTGTGTGTGTGTGTGTGTGTGTGTGTGTGTGTGTGTGTGTGTGTGTGTGTGTGTGTGTGTGTGGGGCGGGTGTGTGGAGGAAAGAGAAATGACACTGAGAAATAACCTCGCCTGCTCTCCAGTATGTGAACAGGCTTGCCATTGATTAAAACAGCAAGGTGTGCAATAAAGCCGAGGCAAAGTGCTGGCACCATATGGCCTGGAAGCCCCGAGGCTGCAGCCTGGCGATCGAGCCCTCGCCGCTGTTCGCTCTCGCTCTCTTCTCGCTCTCCGTGTCCCCAGATGGTGAAAACACAATTTAAAGCCCTCCGTCGTACCACCACTATGAGCTCTGGCAGCAGTTCAACCGTTTACTTCAGTAATTAACAGCACCAATACCACAACAATTACAGGCCCCAATCCTCGCAGTGTCACACCGTGAATTAGAGAGAGCTAATAGCTGGAAGGTAGGGATGGGAGTCCAGGGCCAGTTTGATGGGTGTGTGTCAAAACAAAAAAAAGGAGAGGGTGGTGAAAACAACATGTTCACAATACAAAATGATTACCTAGTAATTAGTTTACAAAAAGCTTCCTATCTAGTGGCAAAATACAGTAATTAACGTGTGACAGAAAATCAAAGGCTACTTTGTAAGCATGAGGAGAAAAAATTAGCATTTCCGTCCTGAAGCTGTATGTACTGATTACCAACATATTAAATAAATGCATTGCTAACTGCTAAGCATAAATATCCTGGTCGTGAAGTGGCCATAATTGCACGAGAATTAGAGAAGAGCTTGTTTTTATGCTGATGGGATTGGGCAAGCATGGCATTGTGTGTCTCCAGGTTTTGCAGTGCTCCATGTCACTACATTCTCCTCTCACTGCGGGTCACTCAGTAGATCAAAGCATTATTACTTCTAATTGCTGAGAGCCATTTCGTGTTGAGGACTCTTTAACAGTGAGACCCTGTCGGCTAAATTACAATAATTTCTTTACTGCATTATGGTGGTACATATATATCTTAACAGGGATTTAAATATCCTTCCTTTGTTTGCTTTGCATTTAGAAGATTTTGATAGGTTCAGTAACTACACACATTGTGCTTTTGCAAATGACACAGATTGAACTGGGTGAACTGGCTACGGACTGTGTGGTGTGTTTGTGCCGCTCCCGGCGCAACTGTCCTCCCATCACCTGCCCTTGCTTCTTTCATGATGATCCATCAAAGACAACCACAGTCCTGGTCACGGCAGACAAGCCAGATAGCTTATTGATAGCCACCTGGGTTTTGACCTTTTCTGCTTCTGTGTGGCATAAATTGAAAAAAAGCTGCAGCCAGGAAGCTACCCAATCCTTCACATCTTCAGAGCGCCAGCAACGAGCTCCCAGGGAATACAACTAATTACCTCACATCTGTATTTATTTGATCCGCACGGAATTATCCCTTCTGTCACTCGCGCCAAACAGAGCCAGCCACGGCTAACAGTGATTCATCTCTCTGACATTTCTGGCATAGCTTAACATCGCCATAGTGACAGAATCAATAGGAGAAATGAGGAGAAGGAAGGGAAAAAGTCCAGTGTCTGCAATTTCCATGCAAAAAAGGTCTGGCAAAGGAACACACAACCTTGACAAAAAAACAGCTTCCACACTTACTCCATTGGGGTATATTTTTGACACTTTCAAATAGCTGAGAATGAATTAATAGGTTAGAATTAAATGACTAATTACTGTAATTTCTCATACAAGCATGTTTATCGCAACACACTTTAAACATGAATCAGGTAGTTCCAGTCAGCTTCATTGTTACATTTACATTTAGTTATTTAGCAGACGCTTTCTTCTCTTTTTGTTTGTTTGTTTGTTTTTGTTTTGTTTTAATATAACAATATGCAAACACTGTACATGAACGACCATGCCAACAAAAGCAATTTGAATGTGAATTAGTTAGAGATCATTTGCAGTTAATTTTAAATGCAATAGTAAGACTCATGACTGGTACTACTTGGAAAGGGGTAAGTTCACTCCCCCTTCTACTAGTGAAGTTTGATCATTTGTGTTTAAAGCTTTACATGGACAAGTACTTCTTTCTAGACTGTTTTCCCCTATTTCTTCTTCAGGCACCCACAGCTGTGTTGCTTTTGAAATATTCTTTGTGCCTCCTGCGTCCTTGCCCCAAGAGTATGAAGCAGTATAACCCTACCTATCAGGAGTTTTCTTTCTATTGTAAATCTTGACAAGAGATCCATCTTTTTCCTTGGCCTGTGCTTCTGAGGGAAAAATTTGGTGTTTCAGTTTCATTTTATGTACGACATTGGAGATATTTTCTGTACAGACCATTGTTGTGTGTGTTATATTTCAGATAGAGTTAAATGTGTTTATTTTCTTTTCTTTTCTTTTTTTTAGTGTAAATGTTTTACTTGGCCAGCATCGGATGCTGTTTCCTACAAATACATCTTACCAATGCACATGTTGTATTCATTTCCATTTTGTGTTAAAAAGCGGCTTTACTGACCTCCATAGTATTCAAGGAGAATTGCATGGAGTCACATTATTGCCTCCAGTATAGGCCTATTTTATGTCAGTCCTGTGATGATGGCATACAGCAGTGCATTCCCTTATTCAGCACAGGGACAGCTAACATATGAGAACAGATCATGAATGAAATGAATAATAGATTACTGCAGGTAGACTTGCTGTGTGTGTGTGTGTTTGTGACTGATGTTTGTGAAAGTGGTGTGCTCTGTGTGTGTGTGTGTGTGTATGTGTATGTGTGTGTGTGGTGTGTGTGTGTGTGTGTATCTGTGTGTGTGGTGTGTGTGTGTGTGTGTGTGTGTGTGTGTGTGTGTGTGTGTGTGTGTGTGTGTGTGTATGTGTGTGTATTTGTGTGCATGTGAGTTCAGCAGCGAGCAGACGGACAACCGCCGCAGGTCCTGCCTCTCCCAGTGCACCGCCTGCCGGGCAGCATGCTGCATGAAGGGTGGAGGCAGCACTGATCACAGAACACCCGCCAACAGCAAACACGCAACAGCACACGCGCAACAGCACAAGCGCAGGAGGCCCTGGCAACCGTCAGCAGCAGCAAAGTCAGTGTGAGACACATGAGCATCCAGTTTAGGGCTATCTTGCATGACTCTTTTGAAACTATTTTCCTTTGCGTTTTATGTGTGTTGTGTTTGTGTTTGATGTTAACACAGAGATAATGCAGTGTAATGTGTCAAGTACTCTTAACAAATGCTCTGTTCATGTGGGTCACTCTGTATAATGCCGACTAACTTGTCATCAGTCAATTCTGTGATGAGCATGTCTGCAGAGTTGAGGCCTTGGCATCATTATGGTCGCATGGTCCACCTAAAGATGCAGTGTGGTGAAGACAAGCAGAAAGTCAAACATTGGTGGAGAGGCATGTGTTGCTCGGTTACCTCCTCTGTTGTAATAATTTTCCACTGAAAGATATCCATCTCGTGCTAAGATTCCAGCAGTGCAATTCCTGCCAAAATACTTCTGAACAACACACCAGATGAAGGTATGTGGTCGTCTGGGGTTCCTAAAGTCTTTGACTGTGCAAGTTACTCATCAATACACTCCCATCCCGTGGCTCTCAAGATATTTAATTGGCACCAGTGATAAAAGATATAAGACAAGTCCAGCACCAAGGATCAGTGCTACTTAAGTAAAGGAGTTAAAGCGAATGCACCTAATTAGAAGTTTGGAACTGTTGTGAAAAGTAAAGTAACCAAGTCAGACAGACCCTTCAGGGCTGTAGCTTCAGTAAGTGGCACAGTACAATGTAACACTCAGTTCTGAGGTGACCTCTGAAAAGTTTTAATCATATAAAAGAAACAAGAGATGAGACATCAGTGTAATACACAGCCTCACCTGATTAACTGGAATGTCAGGGATAACCTTGGGCTTGTACTTCATTCTTAACAGGTTTCAGAGCACTGCCATTTCAAAAGTGCGACGCTGAATGAAGTCTCTCAAACAAAGAGGCTTATATAAAGATAATGAATGTTGACAGGACCTGAAAGCCTGGACTGACACGCTGCTTGAAAAGCATAAATGTAATTAAATAATTAAATGTGTGCTAATTAACATCAGGGTGTTGATTATTCACCCACAGAAGAAGAAGGGAAAAAAACACTTCTGAACTTCTTAATTATTCCTGTTCACACACCATTCCTTTTGCTCAGACGCCCTAAGTGCAAATAAAGGACCCATCTGCTTGTAATTAGATCTAAATAATTTCAGACATAGTAGCTAATTATTTTGACTGCACATTCGATTAAAACTGGTCCAGGGTACTTTCCAGTTGGATTTCTTTGTTGATGATAGGTTGCTGCATGATTGAAGCCCTGTGCAACATGAAGAGCGAGATAAAGAGAGAGGGTGTGTGTGTGTTTGTGTGTGTGAGAGAGACAGAGAGAGAGGAAGAGAGAGGGTGTTGGTGTGTCTGTGTGTGTGAGAGAGGGGGGGGGGGGGTCATTGAAAACACTCATAAGGTAGGTGAAGGAGACACATATAAACATAAAAACCCATACCATCCCAATCTTTTATAGTTCATTTAATGTAAATGAGGGGGTATTAAGCCAAATCGCAATGGCCCTGCGTCTGTGGCAAGCCGGTGGTAATGGCTTTTTATTTGCTTAATCTCCAAATTAAATGGTGTTTGAAGCGGGGGACTCCACTCCAGCGGTATTATGACTCCCATCACCAGGAGAACATTCTCCTGCCGAGACCAATTTGAATAAGACAAGAGGAGCATCCCTGAGCTCGGGCGGGAGAGCGGGAATGTGCCGGTCGGGGTAATGGAGGCGTGTGATAGACCTGCAGGCAGTGCAGGGAGCTACCTAATGACGGGAGCAGGATAATAGTCCTGCTGGAGGACCTGATGTGTTTCCAGTTGGTTGCCAGATGCCGGAAATCAAGGTGAACATTGATCAGTGACAGCGAGGCGGACGCATTTGTCAAATCACTCGGAGGGAAAAAATGGGGTGCAAGACTGCTGAGCTTGTCTTCAGTTCGCTTTTAACAGGAACAGAGCAAGCAAAATTTGTATTAATTAATTAAGTTATGTTCTAAGAGACAATTAATTCAACCAGTCAGCAACATGATGGTACTGGCAGAGGTAGATGATGTAATTAACAACCTTCCAAAACTTAAAGCGACCAACAAATACATGTCCACTGTCCACACACTTGCAAACAGACATCGACCGTGCACTTGCCATCGTGAACACTGATTAAAAAGCTACTCATGTACATGGAGATGTCAAAGACAGAGCTGTTGGAGAAGAGGCTGTCAGGGACACAGGAGAGATGCTTGCACCTGCACCATGATGTTAGGAGTTAAAGCTGACAGGCTGATATGATACTCTCAGACTGGGCATTTAAGGCTTTTTCTTTTTGTCTTTTGACATCACCAAAGACAGTGGTAAAATGGAAATGCCAGCTCAAGTCTGACAGTCATTTACAAACAGCACCAAACTGAAACAACCTTACACATCATAACTGTACTCGCAAAAAAGTACACTATTATATATGTGTGAATGTGTGTGTGTGTGTGTGTCGGTATATTGGAATACTGAGACATAAAGACATAGCAGCTCATGTTTCACAGGGAGTATGGGAAGCAAAACACATACAATATATTTTTGTGTGAGAGCATAGTGGTGTTTGTTTTGTGGAAGTGAATTTATGCATTTTGTGCATGTATGCTCTTACCTACCATGTGTGTGTGTGGGTGTGTTTGTGTGTGTGTGTGTGTGTGTGTGTGTGTGTGTGTGTAAGAGTTCCTGAGGAGCTCTCAGCATGTGTGTGGGAGATACAGATGTATTTGAGCGCACACACGCGTGCGTCAGCTGTCGGGCTGTGCCCACCTCTACCCCACTGAGTAACTCTCCAGCTGCTGATAGCGCTGATGCGCCCGCTGCCGCTGCCCCGCCTGCGGGTCTCTCTCCACACCCGATGCCATCTGAGCGTGGACGAGCCAGGAGGCAGCAGACGTCCACGGCGCTCGTCACGAGAGAGAGAAGCCGCTGGAGCAGACAGAAGCAGCAGGCCTGCCACTCTCCACGGCGCCCCGCCACACGATGTTGTCTTCTGGACCAATCCTCCATTGCCCTCACCCCCTCTTTGAAGACACAGCCCTACTGGGAAGCTCAGTCTGATAACCTCCATCAGCTCAGGTAACCTCCACCGTTTTGTCTATAAACCTGCCGGTGGACCGGAAAGAAAGTGCAGACGCCTAGTCTTGGTGGCGGGTTTCATTTGGCCAATCTTAAAGGCAAGCGACGAGACCTGACTGCACTGGAAGAGAGTCCACAGGAGACTTCAGCTGTCAGAGAGAAGATGATAGATGAGTTTTGGTGAGCACAAAACTGACTGTGGGTATTATAAACCCAGATAGACTGAATGGGAGCTCGTGTGGAATCTCAGGGACCTTGGTTTTGGCCCTTGGGTTTGCATTGCATTAATTCAAGAACTGGCTGTCCTCACACAACCGTGCCCTGACAAAGCCTTGGCATGTGTCTCGAAGAAAAAGGACTTCCATTTCCACATTTGAAAAAACAAAATACTATTAAATCGAGGCGACTGTCATGTTAATCATAAACAGACGACTATATCCATAGGGCTCATTTCTTCCAATTTCATACAATTATGCATTTGGAGCAACGCAAAACATCTGTTGGAAGCAGACATGGGACAACATGACATGACAGTACAACAAATGCCTGAGAGCCTCATAATAACCCAACTGCTATCAGCCTGTTCCCTTCAGCAAACCTGCCATGAAAGCATGAAGAGGGAGAGAAAGAGCGAGAGAGAAAGAGAGAGAGTGAATCCAAAAAGGAAATAGGATTTGACATCCTCAAATACATATTTTCCTTCTTTTGTTGGCTGTCTTGCTGAAAGTGTGGCCAATGCCAAAGCAGCTCTTTTGTGTGGAACACTAAGAGCGTAAATGAGGCTATCGCTAGAATGTGCACAAAGATACAGATAGTTCATTAAACTGAGTAGGCCTACATTCAAAAGTACCCCTGATTCAAAGGTCAGGCAAAGTTAATTATGCAACGTTGTCAGTAATAAAGCTGCTTAGTAGAAATCCCTGAAATTATATTTTTTTCTCCACACATTATCTGCAAACCTATCTAAAATCAATTTGAAGGCAGTACAAAACCCCCTCGGTGAATCGCCCAGTCCACTATAAACCGAGTAATTTAGGAACTGAACTGGAATGTTACACGCAGCACAGTGTTACCCCACTGGCCTGCGTCATGTACAGGCCTGTCAGCACCAACCACTATGATAAACAATGGCATCCGTTCTGTTCAACTGCTCGCTCGAGTAGAATGTTATTAGTTCTGGGTCACCGGCTTGATTTCTCTCAGCACACCCCGTCCTCCCAAACAACCACCTTTCATGAGGCAGGGATATGACAGTCCATTCATCAGAGTGGTGGCAGCTTGTGTGTGTCAGTAAAAATTACTTTTTCACTTGTTTCACTTGACGACCGCGAATGAGGGGAGCGCTTGCTTGCAAATGTGATTACCACGGATTTCCTTGCATCATTAAATGCTTTTCAGACAGAAATTACACAACTGGCAAATAATGCAGCCTTACTGAATCATGAAATGATAATTCTGGGGAATGAAGTGAGAGGTATGAACCTTTCAAGGTCAAAACTGTACTAAACTATACATACTAGCTGTATGATCTTGGGAGTGAGCGGCTCAGATTTGGGTGTTCATATTGTAGACACATACTTTGCATGCGTCTGTGTTCTCCTTCTGCCAGCCCTGGTGCTCTCATGAAGTCGGGCCTGTGGATGGAACACTAGTCCTCGCCAGGTGTTAAAATCCTGTGCAACTGAGCGAAGTGTGAAAGCTTGAATGTTTACGAAACTCCTTCCGGCACAGAAGGCAGCCGCGGAGAAGTGCTGGCTAGCACGGCATGCTGGAGGATGTGCCGGGCAGTGGGCCAGTAGGCGCCAGTTGGAGAAGCGAAGACGTCTTATTGGCATGCTAGGCCAGGTACCCGCTTCTGTCCGGAGACAGCTGTAATCCAGTGGCCCGTGGCGGAGCAATCAGGTGCGGTCTGCTTTTGAAGAATGCTGATACGCCGCAATCTGTGGCTCTGCGGGCCCGGCAGCCGGTGCCTGGACCACCCAAAGCAGGCGGTGACAGCCGCGGCAACATCCCTCATCACGAACGCCACATACAGGAAGGACAACAGAGCGTAGAGCAGTAGAATGCTGAAAGACAAATGGCGACCTTTAGAAAGATTAATTTGTTTACCAACAAATGTTTCTTGCCACCATAATTGAGCTGGGTGACCTTCATGCTCCGTGTGCTTGGGTTGAGATGACGCAGGGAGTGGTCATCTGTTCTCTAAACTTCACTCATCACTCTACTCAGAGCTTGTGACAAACGCCATCAATTCTTTGGCTCTAACAGGGCCGCACAGAGTAGTCCGACTGCAGGCTAAGAGATCCTCTGGCCCAAGAATGGGACTCCTGTGATAACAGGGATTTGATGTTGAAACACATCCACTATCTAATACTTGTAGAAACGGGACAAATTAGACATTTTATTCAACTTGATTACATACATGAAATTGTACCAGCTTTTCCTTCACAGTCCCAGAAGCAGATCAGTATTGCAAAATTGATTTCCCTTTGCTCTGTTTAACCTGCTGCACTTTTTAAACCAGGTTTGGTTTTACTATTTGTACATCTGCTATTTGTAAAGTTTAATTACTGTATGGTGTACATCTGGTTTATACCATTGGTTGACATGTTAGCTATCAGTCCCAGTTTAGATTTTAGTTTTATTTGACTTTGGCATTGTTAGCCCTAGATAACAATGGTTACAAATGTTACACTCTTGTTAAACGTTCTCTCTTGAAATGCACACATCTACTAACAATCCTTTTGGGTAAGAAGTTGTTTTACAGCTAACCAAGGCCTGTGTGTTCATGTGGGTTAGGGATAGGGATAGGTTTTTCTTGTTTGTATGAGCTTGACACTATTAATAGTCAAAGGTAGACAATCAAACAAATACAAACATTTCACATAGGCCTAAAAATGGCCATGCATTTATGTACTTGTGGTAGATTTAATGGTGATAACCTCTGCTACACATTAAATATGTTTTGAAGAATCACAGTCTGGCTTAAACAATACGGTAGACTTTATATAAAACATCCGCAGATTCCTGAACAATGAAGCCATTCAGGAAAACATATGCCTTTGTCTCTTTGCAGACGTCGGTTAATTCTTTACTGTTCTCTTAAGAAACCCCTAAGTCAACTGTTCCAACATATGTAGACCCATTTGTCAGTCTTGTGTCTGGTAGAGGTTATTTGTCAGTCTTGTGTCTGGTGTAGGTTATTTGCTTTTTTGAGTCAGCAGTTTGTCATACAGTTGAGGGAGTTGAAGGGTGACGTCACTAGACAGCCATGTTCCTGGTTTGCCAGTAGAGGGCGCTAAAAGTTACAAATTCAGTGCTGGTGTCAAACCCATGTATTTCATTGTTTTCTAAACCCCCATGCAGAAGTCTGTTGCATTTTACAAGCATCCGATTCAGTGAAACAGAAAATAATTATTGTAACACCAATAACACATTCCCTTCAAAGACTGACAGCTGTCTGTGTCCTCTCGAAGATAACATCTTCGAGAAAATCGTTCTTGACATTGATATAGGGAAATCATGTTCACTAATGTCAAGACTGTGCCTGAACAATACGTCTTTGTCATCAGTATACTTATCTGGTGGCCTGCAATGCAAGCGTCTCGTCCAGATGTCACAGACATTAGAGAGAGTTGAAAACACATCCTTGGACAGACACTAACCATGTGGGCAACATGGTTTCCTTACATGATGACGGTTCACAGGCCCTCCTTGGCCCCACAGGCTGTTGCAACAAAGGCAGCCTTCATATCTGAGCATAGGCTGTGCATGTGGATGCACCGGCAGCCGGGGTCAGATTACCCTGTAACCTAGCAATGGGGTAAACACACGCAGTAAGAGGAGCGGGTCCTTGCTGGCTTCAGCCTTGTAATTACCTCCTTGCTGTCTGTCAGCTAGCAAAAGAGAAGACAAGCAGATTGCTGATTTCAAACGCAAAATGTGACAGCAGGTAGCTGCTTGCACGAGCAGAAATGGGCTGGCTTTGAGAGCGTGCTCAGAGTTAGCGTGCCTGGAAGACTGGGTTGTGTGAATAAACTGAAACTCAGCAATTTCCTGTTTCTACTGCAGGGCCTACGTGGGCAACTCTTCCTCTGAGGCCTGAGGCAACTCTGTGAAAGGGGATGGCTGCTGAACACACTTCAAGTTTACATCATTCCATCTCCTTGGGTAAGACAGTAAAAAAAAAAATTTAAAAATGTATAAAAGAACTTTTTTAGTAGTTGAATGGTTCACACAGACTCTGTGAGATACACATATTTTTTTTATTAAAAGACAAATAAGAGCCAAAACACCATTCAATGAATCATTTGAACTAACACTGTGGAAGCAAATGAAATAAATGATATATCTGTATACAGATATCTAACAAACTTCAAGCACAACATGTACAAAACTAGGTACATATAAAACCTGAAACAAATCAACAATGACAATATCAGCCAATTCATAATAGACTTAACAAAACCGCTTACAAAAACATTTTCAATACGCTTTTGAGTGTTTCCACTGATTCTGCAAAAAAAATCTTCAGTTTATATCATATTACATACAACACAATATGTATTGGATATATCGTGTTTTGTGGGGAAACTACAGAAACAAGAGTCCTCCATGTGAGCCTCAGACATAGTTGGGCATTTTAAACTATCAATCATTCTCTAACACAAATATGGTGGACCTGGTGCGCCATCCGAAGTGCAAGGGGGCTAAGTGCGCCACTGTAAGTGCTGTGTGAAAAAGATGCCACCATGCAATGCTGAGTAACGAGCTTAGCAGTTGTGTCTGTGCCAGCCTTTGAGACAGCATGGCCCTTGACCCACACAGTCCCCATTCACAGCCCTGCCAGACCGCGGGGAGGGTGAACCCAAATATCGGTTTACGTCTCTGTGTTTACCAAAGGTTTCTGAAAAGGAGGGGACGTTCACAGCACCGCCCTCTGAAGTTCATGAGGGGCTTTTTTCTTCCTCCTACAAAAGCACAAAGACAGACTTAGAGAAATGAGAGACTTCTCTTCAAAGAAATAGAAAAGAAACCACTGACGGCACAAAACAGGGCTTGGCGTAAATATGTACACAGCTACTGCGACAAGCATTCCCTTTTTATTTCCAAAACATCTAACCAAACCCTTTTCCCCTTCTGGTACAAAAACACACAGAGAAATCCTTTGCCCCCCCAAAGCTGTCAGCACTTGGCTAATCTGCACTCCCTTGTATGAATATAGAGCAAGGAGCTATCAATAATGCAGTACACTGCTATAAAACATCCCCAGTCCTACAAAAAATATTTGGTAGCAAAATAGAATCTAGATTAAAAAACAGTAAAAATCTCAGAAAATAAGCATGCATTATTGTTTCTGTAAATGTATGTACAGTACACGTCTAGTTTTTGAATTGAGACAAAATTTAAACCCCACAATGGTCCTGAGAGGAGACGATGATTTGACAACATAGCTCTGAACAAGAGCGTAATACTCTCTGCACACAAAAGCCACTGAGAGCACATCACTGTGAATGGAGGCACACGACTGCGTTACTCTGGCGCGTGACATTTCCGTTTTAACAGAACTGGCGGTGAGCAAGCGGTGTCGAGCAAACGTCTGATCTGTAGTTTCTAAAGCTATGCAAGTGTAACAAGGAAGGATTATTACGTATTAGGAGGTTGAGGTTGAGGCAAGGCAAGCGCTTCTCTCGTCCTTCACCCGTTAAGGAAGCACCATCTACTTATGTCCTTCATCAAGCAGAGCACTACTTCACTCCCCTGTACCAGACACAAAGGAGAGGTTGTGTACAAGACATACTCATACATGCACTCACACGCATTTCTTTTCATTAATGCTATGAATATATAGCAGGAATATATAAATATATACAGTATATTATCTGTACTCTGCGGGTCCTTTGCCAATCCACCACTGCTATTGATTTTGTAAATATAAACTGTTCTCAATCTGAGAGCAAACTTCTGGACTAGTTCTCTTTCAACGTACTGATGTCAAATCACTTTAAACAATAAAAGGAAACATCTCTCCACGAAACACGACAAAGGCAGTAAAAAGAGTCTCAACCAACAACAGAATGGCCAACATCTGTACAAAGGCAAGCAACCACCAGATAGACAGCTGGTGAAGAGATTAGAGAGCCAATGCCGTCCCATTTGATATGAGAGAGGACACAGACTTGGCATGGCTCCCGAAAAAGACAAATAAAGAAAAAGCAACTGACAGCTATGAGTCAGAGCAAACAAAAAAATCATGGTCTGAGCCTCTCGTGTGACAGAAACCAGCACACCATCACACCTGTTCTGTACTTCAAAAAAAGGTGTCACTTCTGGTTATGCATCTCAAGGCACCACTTCCAGCGGTCATGGGGTGACAATAACACAGTGTGCACAGCAGAGGCCTAACGCCTGCTTTGACAGGAGGATAGCGTTCATAACAAAACGAAGAAACAAAGAGGTGACCACAGATTTGCCACACACACAAAAACATACAAATGCTTTAAGGAAAAGGGAGAAATTGATGCATAAAAACATATTTTTCCATGCTACTCGGGAGAAAGTGAAACGTGTGTCTTTGCAAGAAATCAATTAAAAATATATATATAAAACTTTGTACAAAAAACAGTTTCAACACATGCTCTTAAAAATACTCAGCTTCCTAGCACCACTGCTCTAATGTATGTATGTACAGCTAAAAACATCATGCTTTTCACAAACCATACTTATGTGGTACACATGTGTATAAGCATTTTGGCACCACCTGCCAAACATTTCATGTTTAAAAAAACAAAATGCTATCAAATGATATGAACAATGTAGGGAGAACCATGCAAACAGTGAAACATGGTTCTGTGTGATACTCGTTCCCTTTGGTGCCACAAACACGTCAGAATAAAAGTGCTCCTGAGAGTGGGGTGGTGCGGGGTGGGGGTGGAGGGGGAGGGGGACATGATGTCCTTAACAGCCCCTTCCAGTCGCCTTTTCAGTTTGACTGTTTAGTTTTGGTCTGTACATTTCCTGTTACTCTGAGAAGATGTGTGCGTGCGTGCGTGTGTGTGTATGTGGGATAATGGGTGTGTTATTTCTCTGAGTGCTTATAAACGGACAGAATTTTGCGTGTGTGTTTTTGTGTGTGTTTGTGGTGTGTGTGTGTGTGTGTGTGTGTTTGTGTGTTTGTGGTGTGTGTGCGTGTGTGTGTATGTGTCTGTGTGGGTGGGGGGGTGGTCGACGTCTTATGACACGCTGGAGCAGCGGATGCTCGGGGAGCCCATCTGAGTGAGCACTTTGTCCAGCCACTGGAGGGGCCCGTTGAGGTGCAGCTCGATCCAGCAGGGGGTGCTGGTCACCGTCTGACGCCTGCAAAAGGAGGAAGGCCCATTTAATATCCCAACCTGATGAAAAGATCACGTTCATACATACTACGTACTAAAACACTAAACCATATGATTTCTTGAAAATGGATTAGCACTTCTCAATTCTCTGCAGGACGCAGAGAGGAGTAATGCAAGTCAAGTCTGATGCCAAGCCTAAACTGAATAGCCCTGAGGCCCAACTGAATGGATAAGTTGAGAAATACCAGCAAAAGAGCGCATTGTGGCTAAAGGTTCCCTTGCCTTCATCCACACCCACTAAAGCCAAGCACTGGCTTCATACCAGAGAGGGGCACACAAAGCCAACGCGCTGCTGCCAAACATGTGCAAAAGTGCTTAAGTCACTTGTACTTCCACAGAGAATTCCAGGCATTCTGTCTGTCACCTAACCTCACCACTGTTCTATCCAGTGTGGAGCCTCTCTGCCCGGGGGGCAGTGACTGGCAGCCCTGTGCAGCAAGGGAGAGAGCGGAGCTGCATGCCTGCCTGCCTGAACCTGAACCCAATCCCTCACAAACACACACACACACACACACACACACACACACCCACACACACAGACACACACACACACACACACACACACACACACACACACACAGACAGACAGACAGACAGACAGACAGACAGACGCACGCACGCACGCACGCACGCACGCACGCACGCACGCACGCACGCACGCACGCACGCACGCACGCACGCACGCACGCACGCACGCACGCACGCACGCACGCACGCACGCACGCACGCACGCACGCACGCACGCACGCACGCACGCACGCACGCACGCACGCACGCACGCACACACACACACACACACACACACACACACACGCGTCCCTCACAGGGACTGAGGCCGGTGCCAAACAGAGTCTCCTGCATTCCTTCTCTCTTACGCACCGCTCGGTAGCCGCCCCCGCTCTCCAGCCGAGTGGCGTCTCAGGGGTAGCACTCTCCTCTCTCTCTCTCTCTCTTCCAGCGCCACACGGCCATAAAGCCACCCCTTCCAGAGCTCCTCAATGGACGCTCACATCCGGCCCCAGGTCATTAAGCTCAAGAGGCCCTTCTCGAGAAGCAGAGGGCCGCCATCGATGTGGTGTGATTGGTCTGCTCCGTTATTAAATCCACTTGAGTGGCGCTCAGCGGAGGCGGCCTGGCCAGAGGTCCACCTGCCTCCCACTCGCCCACTGCCCTATGGGCCAGCTTCACATCCAGCCCAAGAGGCCTGTCCGTCTGCCTGATTACATCTCCATGCACCAGCACAGAGCCAGAGAGAGACCAGAGGAGAGAGAGAGAGTGGGGGAGAAAGTGCAATAAGATAGAGATGAAAAAAAAGAGAGGGAGGGACAGATTGTAAAAATGAAGAGAGGGACACAAAAAGAGAAGAAAGAGAGGACAGAATGTGTGCGAGGAGAGCATGGGAGTGAAAAACTGAGTGGGCAGAAGGGCGGTTTGACCGGCAAAGTGGACGGTTACCACAAGTATGACCAGTGGGGAAATGAGACACTCTCCAAAAGAGTCAAAAGTCATAATACGCCCAACCACAATTGCCCTAACATGTGGGTGATTGATTCCATTTAGTGAGGCTTGCTGGACGGTGGCACATGAAGCGTGACCTGGCCTCAGCTGTTATAGTTGTATGTGTTTAATCTCTTCCTTTAAGCTATAGGTGAGGGAATATATATGCAGTCGTGACAGGATGGGGCCCACCCAAACCACAATATCTCCTAAAGATCTGATAGGGGAAACAGAAGTAGGTAGGGTGGGGTTGGGGTGTGCATGATGTGACAGAGACAGAGAAGAGAAACGGAATGGAAATATGAGAAATAAAGAAAGAGAAAGAGAGAAGAAACAGAGACATTGAGAGAGTAAATAGGGAAGACAGGAAAGAGGGAGTAGAGAAGATGAAAAGCGATTGAGGAAATGAGAGCAATTGGAAGAGTGAGAGAGAGAAAAAAGTAAAAAAGAGAGAGAGGGAGAGAGGGGGGGGGGGGGGCAGAAGTAAGAGTGTGAGTGGGCGTCTGCTGAAACCCGAGCTGGCACTTAAGTGTCTCCACATGCGCCAGGGCAGTCTGGAGACCCGAGCCACTTTCTCCAGCCGAGCTCCCTGGTGGACGGCCACAACTGGCTCTGATTAGGGCCCGGCCCGTTCCTGCTCGTGCAAACAATGAGATCACTCAGAGCCCTGAGCGGGAAAGGGGAGGGCTGTTGGGGAGTGAGGGGGCGGCTGGGAGCGTGGGCCGGAAAGTCTGACAACCCTGAGAGTGGGGCACGTGGGTTTTAATCGCTGGGGCAACTCGCTTAGCGGGTGTGATGTTGAGGCGCAGGTGTGAAGCGTGAGAAATATGTGTGGACATAGGTAAACAGGCTTCATGTGCGTGAGTGTGAATGTGTGTGAGAGTGTGTTTGTGTGTGTGTGTGAGCGTGTATCACCTGTACTCTGCGCCCCAGCCCTTGACGAAGCTCATGCGTATTGTGCACATGCGGGTCAGCTGGTAGACAGCCTCAAAGCCCTGGTTCACCGACTGGGCCAACAGCGCCGCAAACTCCTGGTTGTTGAAGATCTTCAGGTTACAACCTATGTGCAAACAAACACACAAACAAAGTCAGTTTAATCTTGACCTTGAGATTCCTGCTGATGTTTTACAGAAATGCCCTTTGTCAGTTTTGTGTTTTGAGAATCTGCGTATCTGTGGGTTGTATGGGACAAGTGGCGACTGTCTGCATCTTATAAGGTGAAGCCCTGGTCTTGCCTGAGCTAGCATTGATCTATGGGAATCTGGGAAGCCTTGATTACCATCTTGGGTTGCAACAACGAGCCACATACCCAACACAAATAAACATCTGTAAACACTACATAATAAACCACAACAACCAACAGATCCTCCTGAGTGTTTCTGTATCTCAAGATTGGAGCCTCCTTGTGAGACAGAGACACAGCTCACCTGGGGGGATCTTGCAGACTGTGGCAGGGTGCCAGCCATAGCGCTGGTTGCAGTTGGGGCTCTGGACGAAGATGGCGCTGTCACTGAGGCACTCGGCAAACACCTCTCCGCCGATGTAATACAACCGCACCCCCCGGCCTAGAGGAGGGAGATACACAAAGAGAGAGGGGGAGAGAGATTTTCATAAATTTAGGATGAACTACTTTTACCATTAGTCTTACCATAGACTCACCATAACTAGAATACTAGAGTCACGACAGAGAGTAACATTTCATTTTCCACATAATTAAAGCAATAACTTGATCAGGGAAGGTTCAGAGAAAGTAGTTTGGAAGGTGTGTGGGCCCAGCCATCTAACATACCGATGTGGCGACGCGTGAGCTCCACCGCGGCGTTGCGGTTGACGTTGGACAGCAGGCCCAGGCAGAAGCGCTCCGAGTTGGACGGGTCGGTGAAGCCGTCCACCGTCAGCGAGGGCTGCGAGGCGTGGAAGGTCTCGCCCACCCGCTGGTTCAGCTCGTAGTAGGAGATGGAGCACCAGAAGGCCGGCTCGCAGTACGTCACCGGCTGGAGGTCTGAGGCGGTAAACCCAGGGGAGAGGTAAACCCACCAAAAGAAAAAGAGGCAAAGAAGAAAAAATAACAGTGAAAGTGAGACAGAGGGAGAGAGATATGCAAAGAAAAGAGGGAGGAGCAGAGAGGATAGGAAAAGGGAAATGACACAATGATGTCAATGTTTAATGTCGATTCCCAGAAACTCAAACCAGGCCCAGTGGAAACACTGCCATCATTGGACCCCAGCAGCAGAGGGAGCAAATTACAGGGTTCCAGTCCAGCTTTCATAAACAGCAGTTCCTGTAATTGCTTTTAAAAATGGACTGATTCATTGCTTTTTGCCTGTCTTTGAAGCCTCTCATCCATGGGAAATCGGCTATTTGTTGTTTCTGCAGCAGCTTGTAGGCCAGCCGGCCACCCCAGTGATTTTTCAGGGGGTGTCACTAATCAACAGGATATTATTATTAGTGTAAGTGTAGGAGGCCTTTATCTCGGTGCCACAATGACATCAGATTGGGGAGGGTGGGGGTGGGGGGGACAAAAGGTTCATTCACTGGCTGCTTCCTCCGCGCTATCCATGCAGCTTCCAAGAGGTTCTCAGGCCTCATCCGCTTGCCAAAATACATTCTCTTACACATGTGTGAAAACACAGATGCTCACTTAGACACACACAAACACACACACACACACACACACACACACAGGCATATGAACAGAACGTCCTGCCTTTGAGAGGCTCTATATGAAAGCAAAAGCCTTGCTACTCAACCCAGCCATTTCTCAAATATCCATTTGAAGAACACACACACAAGAGACACTCAACCCGTCTTCAACAGCAGCTCACCTAAGTTGTTCTGTGTTGGAGACACTGGGCTCGGCGAAAGGGTTGGTGAGCCTGCAACGACACAAAACACAGTTCCAATGACTGAGGAGTTAATAGATCGCTTGCCATTCAGAGTAACCGTGTGCCCTAATGATGGCGGAAGGAGGCATGACAGGCACAGGCCTGGTTACCTGTGTCCATAGTACTGTGGCTCATGGGATGGTCACTGGTTTCCCCGTCCTCACTGATGTAGCCAGGTGGAGGAGTCTCTGAAAAACAAAGAGGGTATAGTATAGTATAGTATAGTATAAGACAATTGGGTTCTATCCAGTAATTTAGCTGTTTCTGATTGGACGAGAGACGTTCCATGAGTTGGATTATCCCAGAACAACCCAACTCGGACTTTTCACAGCTAATAATAAATCACTCCGTGATGAAACATTCTATAGTGCGTTGATGATAACCGTTAATTCAAAGTTCTAATAATTCCAAACCAAGACGTTGACAATGGAACTATTTTTTTTTGCGGAAAACCAATGGCGAAATAAACATTTTTAAATCAATAACTTCAGGTTGAAATGTTAATTGGTTGACTATAGAATTCTTTTAAAAAAGCAATATAGTACATGTGCGAGTGGGGTAGGTAAGGGATAATCCCACGGGTGTTGTTGCCTGCGGCCGAACACACCCGTGGGAATATCCCTTACCTACCCCAGTCGCACTCGTACTTTATTGCTTTAGTATAGTATAATATGGTTTAGTAACTAATGCATAAATCTGCAGTGCTCACTCAGTCTGTGGTATTCTGAGTTTCTAAACCTACATAAAGCCATTATGATATATGATATACTTTTTAGATATATAATAACAGCAAATATATTGTTGTGATGCCTAACATATGGTCAGATATTTCATCACACACGTCACAATGCGGTTGGTGGATAACTGTGAAAGTACAGTGCTCAGCGCAGAGCTGGCGTGTGGGTGCTTGCTTGAGACCGTGTCTGTGTTTCACACGGGCTGTACATCTTGGGTGTCTTGGCTCAATCTGTGGAGAGTCAGTGCCTGTGGCCCAGACCAGACCAGCAGCAGCAGCGGGCCGCCCCCACACAGCCTGGCCGACTGAGCCAGAGACGAGGGCTGAGGTGAGAGCTGCCCCCTGGCCGCCTGTCTGCCTGGCTCTGGTCCTGAGGCTGCCACGTGTCGAGGGCCAGTGCTGCTCTCACAGCTCTCTAAGAATCTCTCTAAGGCCTCAGAGGATACTAAGTCATTGATCAGCCAGCTTTCTCCTCTCTGTCTCGTCTCGTTTCCTCTAGTCAGCGGGTCTTACCTGCAATGTAGTTGCTCTGCGGCTCGATGCCGGCGGGGAAGTTGGTGTTCTCTGGGATGGAGTGAATGTAGTCGTCCAGCGGGGGGAACTCGGCGGGGATCTCGGTGTGCCGAGGCACTAGCACTGGGGGCAGCACTGCGGGGGAAAACACACACACACACACATGCTGACAACATGACCTCTCAATGACTCACCTCACACTTCAAGCCAGCCACCCTGGAATTAGCCAATACAAAAACTACCCACAAACCCCAGTGATTTATTATGCGCTCGGGCTTGCCCCCTGGGAATGGGTGTGGTACCCAAAAAAATGAAAACAACACATGTAGGCTAAACACAGATAATCCTCTTTGCATGATACCCCCAGGGGCATAGTAATGAATCAGAGGAAAAGCTGGCACGACCCACAAAGCCACAGAACAACCAAAACACAACCCACTTCTCATGTGTGCAATCCCATTTGGCTAATGCTCTTTTAAGTCGTCTCCCCCGGTCCAGCATTAGCGGGTGAGCTGGAGTGCGGGTGGGCTCACCTGGGGTCTCCACGCGCTGGTAGTGGTAGGGGTTGACGCACACCTCGTCCTTCTTCGTGTGGAAGGCAAACTCGCACAGGTCCACGGCACGCAGCTCGTGGTGCGACTGCAGGTCGGGCCAGCGCCACAGGCGGCAGTAGATGACGTGCGGCAAGCCCTTCCGGTGGGACACCTGCAGGCGGCCATCTAGAGACCTGCCGGGTACGGAGAGGAGAGGAGGGTGAGAAATGGACAAGGAGGAAAAGAGGGGTTGCGGAAGTATCGTGAAAGAATGAGAGGAATGAAAGTTAGACATTAACAGAAAGAGACAGGGGACAAGGCGAAAGAAAGAGAAACAAAAGACATGAGGAGAGACTCCACTGCACACAAGAGTGACACAGAGACACACTAAGTGACACAGAGAGGCTACTGTTGCAGGTTATGCTCCTGCTTTCTTCTCAGTCCCACTTTTTCCACTCTGTGATGAGACCCATCCAAAAAAGGTTGCTACAGACAGCTTTACGGCTTTCAAACGATCGTGTTTGTGACGTTCCCCCCAAACACAGGAAAGCGGCTCATAAACCCAGAAAAGGAACCTTGTGTAAACTGACGCAAGAGAGCGCGTTTTTTCCCCCAACAAAGTGTCAAACTCCAGACTCATTGAGAAAGCCGCAGTAGCAACTGCTGGGAGGAAGTCGCTCTGCCACACACAGCAGTCAACACCCTCAGTCCTGCTCAACTGCTCCACAACCCCACTGATAAAAATACACTTTGCCCCAAGCCCACCATCTTTAATCAGATAGCCTAAGAATCACATACACACACACACACACAGACACACACACACACACACACACACACACACACACACACACACACACACACACACACACACACACACACACACACACGCACACACACACACGCACACACACACACACACACAGTGGTCTTGACAGATTTTTAATGCCTGTCTGTCAGTAAGCAGACTGCAAAACAAGCACAGGCTGCCAGCCAGCCAAGCAGCCAGTCCCTCTGTGATGTGTTGGCCGAGCCCAGAGCTCCGGTGCCTGCAGGACTTCTCCCTGCCAGAGAACACTGCTGCTGCCGCTGGCGCTGCCAGTCCACTGGGCCCGCAATGTGCTTCTCATTTCACACAACAGCACCACTCACTTCTCTGGCAGCGGTTGAGGAGGTGAAAGAAAAAATAGTGACGTGTTTGTGTGTGTGTGTGTGTGTGTGTGTGTGTGTGTGTGTGTGTGTGTGTGTGTGTGTGTGTGTGTGTGTGTGTGTGTGTGTGAGAGCATAAAGGAGAGAGTGAAAGAGAAAAACGAATGAGGAGTAGTATATCTGCAAAATAGAAAGCACCATTAGAAATAAATGATGGAACACCAGGCATTCAGCTTCTACTGACCAGCCCCATATTTAACAACCCACAGCCCAGCATAAAATACTCTCAACTGAAGCCTATTCTACTTGGTGACAATGTGCATTCACACAACTCTAACCACACACACACACACACACACACATTCACACACACTCACACACACAAACACGTACGAAACAGTGTCTGAGAAGGAAGTAGAAAGGGTGGAGCAGGCAACCAGTAAATAACATGCCATTTCCTCCAGCTTTACACATCAGCAGTTCACCATCAAAAAATTAAGGTTAATGGCATCTAAGGGTGAGCCCCTGATCTCGCTCTCCCAGGGACAGCCAGAGGCAGAGGCAGAGGCAGAGGCAGAGGCAGAGGCAGAGGCAGAGGCAGAGGCTGAGGCAGAGGCTGAGAAAGAGGCAGAGGCTGAGCTGGACTTTCTGCACAAGGCTTCTGGAGGCCAGGCAATATTTCTCTTGCTCTAATGAACCTCTTCTGCACCTTCATCTTTTTGCTCAAAAGCACTGCAAAGAAGCTGAATTTGCAAATGAAGCTTCCAAGCATAGATTTTTCCACAGAGAGGTCACTGCTCCAGACAGGACAGGCCAGTTCTCCAGTGGTGAGGGGGTGTGAGAACAAGCTCAGTTTTTCACTGGGAGAGTTCAAAGCTGATATTTAATTCAGAGACGACCCGGACGCAAGCGGGACCTCTCCCAGACAGCGTGCCTGACGGCAGGCGCTCCCCTAACCTCTTTCTCTCCACTCTTGTTCACCTCCTGTAGGCCGCTGGGGGACTGCTGAGCTGGGCGGAGAGGTGAGGTGAAGGGAGCGGACAGCGGCAGACGTGGTTAAATATGCATCGGGCTCGTCTGGGACACGGGAGCACCTCAAATATGCATCAGTGTCTGGCTGGGAGCATGGCCCCCGATACCCTCGGAGTCACTCCCTCTCAGCACGTGACCTTGTGTGAGAGTGTGGATGTGGGCATATGGCACTAGACGTGAAAAAAAGGCCACGAACGCTGAAGCGCAGCTCTCCCGAACATGACTCCAGGAATCTAGGCCACGAGATGCCACTTGAGTGCTGAAATGTTAACATGTGTGGCCATGCCTCTCAGCTCTAGCGCTGACATACATTCATGTGCATATTTACACACACATGGAAATACTCAAGCCCACATCCTAGATATCAAAAACAGGAAATAAGTAAAATCACACAATAAAACAAATCCACCTAGTGAATTTGTCGCATACATTCCTTGTATGACGGCTAGAGAGCACGAAAAAAATACAATTAAACAACAGTGTCTAAAATACACACTGTCTGAAGTGATTTCTCGTTAATTTATAAGAATTAGTCTTTAGAAGAAAAACAAAATGTGAGATTAATTAGTGAATTTTTTTTGTATCTATTGACAGCCCTAGAATTTATACACTGAATCCCTCACAGGTCTGCTTTTGAGTAGCTTTCAGTGTGGATGGGGACAGATGTGCATAAAAACTACTTCTTTCCCATGACTACCCTTTAGCCAGCACAGAGTTGAGGAAGTTCACAGTCTGAGCGTTGAATAGCTTGGGGCACAGCAAGCAAGCTTCAGAGTTGGCCTCACTTTTCCCTGCTCCATTCCAGAGGGATCCTGGAGCTGGCAGAGCTCGAGCCATCAGATGCAGTGCCTCCAGGAGGGGGAACTGAGGCGGAAAGGGGAATGTGGGGAATCAGTATTGATTTGTTGGGGTGAAAAAAAAGGAAAACTGGGTGAGTGATACATCGGCTCCCGCGAACAGGGGCTGACCGCCAGACTGCACCACCCACTCAACCCTCCTCCCCTCAAGTCCACAGCCTGCGGGGGTGAGGGGAGAGAAGGGGAGGGGAGGGGGGAGTGTGTGTGCTCTTTAATACCCAACCCCCACTCGTACTGCAGCCTGTTGGGCGAGTTAGGGGGAGCAAGTGGAGATTTGGGGGAGAGGGCTTTAGTTGGAGGGCTGTTGTGTCTGGGTGTGTGTGGGTGTGTGTGTGTGGGGTGTGGGGGTGTGTGTATTTAGGGGAGGGGGCAAAGTAGGGGGAGTTTTGGTGACACAGACGGATCCAGCTAGGCCGGACCGCTTTAATCTCAGGAGAAACACAAATACTTGGAGGCTGCATACTGTGTACGTCTGAGCTGACTGTAGTCTGAGCCTCGCTGACACACAGAGCGGTGCACGCTTTCTCTATCACACTCATGCACACACACACACACACACACACACACACACACACACACACACACACTGACATACACACCCACTCACAACTCCACATTACAACTTTTGGCCTCTATAGTATTTCTCTCCATAAGTCTCTCAAACCACATCAGACTAGTTCTAGAGTTCTACTGACTCAAATAATGAGCTAAGGGATGTTCTGAGACCATTTTAGTATTTTTCAAAAGCTTAACATCACAAAAACAATGCCGATGCTGATCTTTTATGCATTAACCCTCCAACAAAACAACTGTTATGGACTCATTTAAAGCCAGTTTTAATACGTTGGACCTCAAATGAGGTCTCCACCTTTCACAAACAGAGAGTTTGCTTTCAGCATAGTAATAACTGCAGGCCTCAGGTCTATTTCTGAGACCAGAGTGTGGAGAGGAAACGAAACTAAATATAGCAGGAGAAAGAGCTTGCTACTGAATGACATCCCTGATGTGAATGCAAGGCGGTAGAACAGGGAGGGTGTCAGAGTGGGGGTTAGGACAAAGGAAGCAGGAGTGACAGACTGTCTGTGCAGCTCAACTAACCCGCCCCCCTCCCCTCAGGACCCCCCCTTCAACACACACTTGCTTCACACATGGCCACCACACCCCCCCCCCCCCCCTTCTCTGCCAGGCGTGATGGAATGGCTTGTTTTTGTGATGTCATCCCATACTGTGTGTGTGTGTGTGTGTGTGTGTGTGTGTGTGTGTGTGTCTGTGTTGCCCATGTGTTTGACTCCTGTCAAAACACCCAAGTTCAAAAAAGTCCCTCTCTAGCTGTGCAGGTCAGGCACCCCTGACAGAAAAGGAGCAATCACTCAGCAGCTTCTCACTCGCCGCGAGAGAACCAAGCGGACGGATAGAGTGGTCTCTTCAAGGATGATTTACGCCTTTCCAAGAATGATTTATGCGATAAATGACGCCCTCTTAAAATAGCCGCGCTTCCTTGTTTGCCTGAACCGAGGCGTTGTGTGCTTAGAGGCGGTGCTCCCTCTCACCCTCTGCTAAAGCCATCAGGCTCTCTTGTTGAGTCAACATTAAGACCTCCACTCCTGAGCCACAGGTGGGATCACTGGCCGACTGCGAGCCGTTGAGCGAGGGCCCCTGGGCGCAGTGGGGGTCAGAGGCAAGGCTCAGTCGGCTCCAAACCTCCAGGCTGCCCGCACAATTAGGACCAATTTCAACCTCCAGCTGAGCCAAGTCTGAAAGCTGAGCCCTATTACCGAACACTGCCGTTGCTAACAGCCTAAGCAGGCGGGCCAAAACGTCAGGAGGCCCCTCTGCGCAAACAGCCACATTGGCCAAATCTGAAATCCCAAGGACAAAACTGAACATCCTGGCAGACATCGTCTGTATTAAATGTCATCAGTTCCTCAAGTGCAAACAAAGAACCACGACCACACTCATCATTAAAACTCAAATTGTATTGTTAGCCCAGTTAGACTGTGCGTACGGCACCACAGAAGTTAAAAAGATTGCCATCTCGCACACTCTCTCTTTAAGTACAAGGGTCATGGCACCTCAGGGCTTTTGGGAAAGGCAACCCAAGACAGTTCCTGCTTTGAGATCAACACTCAGTCTCTGAGGCTGTGGGAGCGCGGGCGGCTGTGTCATGGGCCAACATTTACTCAACCCTTACGCCCATGTGCTGGGACGGATCGAGCCAGTCTGAACCCAACGCCTCTCTCTTTCCTAAACAACAGCGGTTGAGTCACGCCTCCCGCTCCAACGCTACCTCAGGGGTAACGTCAGAGGCTGCCTTGCTGACGTAGTACAGGGGTTGAGCGGACAGTGTGGCACAAAGCTGCTTTGTTGCCTTTCGACACAGAGTGCCCATTATCGGCAGCGGACCAACTCTGTGACCTTTCAACCCTCCGTGGGAGTCACAAACCAAATTTCAGCCTCTGCCAAAACCCAATCTCACTCTGCCCTGAAATCCTGGCCACACATTCCTGCAAGCGGAGAAGCCACGCCTAGCGGCCTGTGTACACACACAGAGACGCAGGCAGACACGCACACACACACCCGTGAGGGAAAGCAAGAGAGGGTGAAGGAGGCCTATAACCACACTCTCACTACAGGCATGCGGCTAGCCTGACACCCTTGACAGAGCCGCGGCCATGGCATATGCAAAAGACCAACAGATATGTTCCCACATGAGCACACATAAACACACTAACAAAATACACAGAAAAACGAACACGCAAAAATATGGCTACGTACTGACACCCAGACACCCACACAATCACAAACATAGCAGGCAAAAATAAGCAGTGTAAGTAAGTACGCACCAAAAGACATAAACAAAATGGTCATAAAGGGTTCACTCACAACAATCCAAGCCACGAGAATCTACATGAATGCAACCTACAAGGCTAATCTGTGGGACTTTCAAAGCCTTCCCACAGTAACACTACTGCTCTATGCCCTACGCCCTCCTGTGTGCCACCCACTGAACTCCAGCTCCTTTAGAGGAAGCACAGTGGCTTAGAAAAGGCAGGTGAACAGCAGTACAAATGTGTGACATCAATTAAACCCTAGGCACACTCGACACCCTATATCACATAAAAGCCTCGCTTTGAAAAGCAGATCCAGTTTCCGGATGTCGGACTCCCGGCTCAGACAGCCCTCCCGGGCCCAGACAAACCAGGCAGACTTGCCTTGGAGATGCCTGAGTGACAGGGCAGCCAGACACTTGGCACTGAAACAGATCCATGGGTGAGGCAGGCCATGGGTGGCGGGTACCTCTGATGGCTCGCAGCCCTCTGAGGGACTCTCCTCTTGTACTTGGCCCCGTGCCATGGGTGGTGTCACTGTGAAGAGGTAAGTGTCCGCGTTGGCGGGGCCGCAGCAGACTTCCTCTGACAGGCTGTTATTCAGGAGGACAGGATGTCTGGGCCGCCCGCCGAGCTCATTATTGGTGGTGGAAGGAGAAGGTGAGGTGAGGTGGGGGTCTTACAGGCAGGTGCACAGTGGGGGGGAGAGAACTCACGAAACATCGATTAAGCATTTCCGTTTTGGTTGTCTCATTCTCTTCTGCTTACCATTTTAATGGAGAGTATACATTAGATGTTGACATCTAGTGTAGTTCATCAAATTACATTGTCTGGTCACTGTCGTTTTTGTATCTACAATCCCTTCTCAGTTGGTCAGATGATTAACAACAAATGGCCACAAGACCTATAACGTACCAGTTACTTCATTCTATGCAGCATACAGATAGCCAGTGTAGGACCACTCTAGTGCATGGCAGATCGAAATGCTGTAACATTTCAATAGTTCCATAAATGACTGAGCAGATATTTTGTGTAGGGCTCGGTATGTATCACACACGTTACGGTTTCGGTATGTTCATATTTATGAGGGGGCAAAAATCACTCTTTAAACAATTAACTATTTATTTTGCCACTAGTTTCTTTTGATTTTTTTTTTATTTGACACAAATTGTTGTTCGAAGGCAACAGTGAGAGATAGTTGTGTGTTCATTAACGAGCAGACTCTCCTTCCTCCAGCTGAGATGAGGCCGAGTGATGGCTACGTAAATGGAAACATCATGTTAGAACTGTTTCCACTCAACTAGCCAACAATGGCACAATAATGTGTGCAGACTCTCCTTTGTTTATTTACAGTCTTCTTAGCCTTGTCATCGTACTGAATGCTGAATCAAAAATGTTCCCACACAGCGGATTTGAAAGATGCGGTGATTCTCCAAATGTGCTTCGCTCTGTCTAGCTAGCAATTTGCCATTGTCAAGTTGGAGCTGAGATCATTTTGTTTTTAGCTTCCTCTCTATCTTCTCGAGCTCCTATTTGCATACAATCGCTGATAGGTTCCAGGAAAATTCAAACAGGCTCCAGAAATTTTGAAAATTATATGAAATTGACAGGAATACCATAATACCGTCCTTCACACATGCAAATTGAACCGTAGGGGACGAACCAAGAGGTTCTACAGCATACCGTGTGCCGTTGCATCCCAAATTGTATGGGGTAGAACATTTGTTTACATCAGCCTTTTATCTTAAATCTTGCAATTAGATTCATTTTTTTCATACATTTAATGTTGTATAGGCTAATTGAATATGCTCCAATAGTAGAAATAGATCCACGGACACTATTCCTAGAGCAATGTCTTTCTTTGGGTTTGTGAAGGGGGCGGCCATGCCATCTTACGGATATCCGAAAATCTGACTTGCTCATTTCTATATTTTTCCTGTTCAAATCCCTCTATAAAGACCTGACAACTGTTCCAAATAAAAAAGAAGCTGTTCCCCTTTGCACTGAATCCAGGAATCCCTTAGATCATCTCATCCGCAGCCAGGTCTGCCCCCAACCCCTCACACTTTCCTCTCTCTCTCCCTGAGGCTCCGCAGCCAGCTAAAGCTCCAGCAGCAGCTCTCAGCCCTGAGGAGTCTCCAAGCAGCATGTGAGAACAGGCCGGGATCCTGGCTCTGGCTGCCTCCGAGCTGCAGGAGCACAGCAGAGTGTGGGCAGCTCAGGTGCAAAAGCTACCCTCTAGCAGTTATTTAGACAAGAGGAAACGCTTAGACCACTGGCTCCATCAAGCAAGAAGGAAGGAGGGGAGCAAGAAAGAAAGAAACTGTAGGCCTAAATATGTTTAAATCCACTGTCAACTTTTTATGCAAGCTGCTTTGATAATCTTACCTCCAAGTTCAGGGTCGCTGCACTGCACTACAGATGATGGAGCCATAGCCTAGTGGTCATGCCCAATGTTTTTTTTTTTTGTGGGGTACAGCAAACATTTCAAGTGTCCAAAAGCCAAGATCTATCCACCTGAAAAAGCAGGGCCATACGCCTGTTTAATTCAAGGCCACAGGCCTGTTTAATTCAACCTCCCTAAAAATACTGTAACACCTTGAGAATTGAAACCAATATCCGTTCTTATCTGACAGCCATCTGTCTCAAGTTTGAGCCAACAACATATTGTGACCAGAACTCATTTCAAAACAAAGGATAATGCTGCAACACTCATGAAACCTGAAGGAATTTGAAGTCAAATTCAGGTTTAGGATTTGGGAATTTAGGAATTCTGATTGAAAAAGGCTTAGTTGATACAGGCTGACCCTATATGGATTATTAGGCTATAATAGTTCATCTATAGGCCACCGCATTAGTCAAGACCATTTCATTCAATCTCTAAAATGTACATGGAGTCGGTAAACAGAAGAACTTTCTAAATGCTTGTAGAACAGGTGCTAGAGATTACGGGCGCGTTATGTAACATTTCAATTGGTGCACGTACTTTGTCAATCTGTGCATTTGGGACATAACCTGTTAATATTCCCTCCAAATTGGAAGAAGCAAATACCTTGCACGTAAGAAAACAGATAGCGTAGCCTTTTGATCTGATGGAATGTCAGTTTCACTAGAATGTTATTATGGGCTTGTTGACCAGTCATTATGCTTTGACAGGTTCCACTATGAACGTAGCCATACATGCTAGTACCGACTGAGCCTTTCACTCACTCGGAGCTTAGTTACAACACTAAAAAACAATAAATGACTGAAACCCAATAGCCTTTTAAATTATATGATAATACCTCATGGACTTCTATTGACGTGCATTACTTTCAGCGGGGGATGTAATAGCTCAGGGTCTTTACGGAGCTACGTGGCATGGCTGCATGCGTTCTGCACCATTAAAGTCACTTAGATTTGCATGCTGAGTTGCAGTTTACTTACAGACTCAGTTTTCAGGGTATATATAAATGCGCAGCGATTTTAGTTGGCATGCAAAGGTTAACGTTGCATGCAACATTATCGTCGAGGAACTAGCAGTGTACTGAAATGATAGCTACCTCGGTATGGTGATGCACTTGGTGTTGATGTTCTGTGTTGTGATGGCTTTCTCCAGTTCGTCCAGCTGTCCCGTCTTCTTCAGTTTCTTCACAAGACTCTTCACAGCCTTTTCACACCATTTCTCCTCCTGTCCATTTTGCTCTCCCTTTTTCCAACCCAAAAGTCTTTTCACAATCGGAGGTGTAAAGGGTAAAATTGACATTTTGACTGGAGTGGTCCTTCGGAGTTTAACCCTCCAGTAATTAAGGTGATATAACCTAAATGTCTACGATATTTAAAATCCAGGGACAGCCCAAAACAGAGATGAAGGACTGAAAACGAACTACCATAACAGGTGTATGCGCATTCAAAAACGAAATAAATATGGTTGTCGTTTAAAATAGTGCCGCGCGCCTGAGCAGCTCAAGTGAGATTACCAACTACTACTCCTACTCACCACAACCCTGTCCAATCCAACACGCAGACATTCAGAGAGCCAAAAATGTGTATCCATCCGCAAAGTAACCTAGTTCTTTCTCCTGTTCTTTATAATTCAGTCATACATTTAATATGGAGGTAAATATATAGTATTTGCATATTACACATTCACACATTAGATCTAAATAGATCCCTTTCGCATAATATTTATAATACACAATTAAGTAGGCTACGTTTTCAATAAAGTGCTCCGCCAATGCGACGAGGCTCCCCGTAGACATTTGTAGGAGTCCGCCTCAAATGCAAACAGAGTAGTGATGGGAAGTTCGGATCATTTTACCGACTCGAATCTTTGAATCTCGTTCAGTAAAATGAACGAATCTTTTTTCGAGTCACTCGTTCATTTTAACGGGGGGGGGGGGGGGGGGGGGGGTGCTACTCAACATTTTTAAATTTTACGTATCATATTTTCATGGAGGTTACTACATGTAAACCAGCAGATACTAATTCCTGCATTCAAATAATATGATATGAAAGTTTGGATGAAATGGTCATTTATTATCACATAAGCATTTAATGATCACGGCAAACAATTACGCTGCACTGAACTGTAAGTAAAGTTTTAAAAAGTTAAAATAACTAAACCTGTAATTATTTCTTGTGAACGAATATCATTCACGTCTTACTAACCATAGACACTCGGAAGTGAACTAGGTTAATAAGTCCTTTCTGTTTCCTCTTCTGAGCCTATGCAGGTTACGTGAAAAAATATCCAGAGCCCAGTCAAAATGAACGAAACATTTCGGTTTTCTCTAGCTTCCCATGCTGAGCCTATGCAGATCACGTGAAAAATGATCCAAATACTTGTATCCGGCAGATGACCTAATCGTTCACCTCCCGACCGTCTTTGGATCAACGTTTCGTTCATCTGCCGGATATCGTTCAATGATTCGTTCTTTTGCCGGATATCAGTCTTTCGTTCAATGATTCGTTCTTTCGCCAACCGTGTCTTTGGATCTATGATTCGTTCATCTGCCGGATATGGGTATTTCGTTCAATGATTCGTTCTTTTGCCGGATCGTTCAATGATTCGTTCTTTTGCCGGATCGTTCAATGTTTCGTTCTTTTGGCAAACGTGTCTGTTTCGTTCAATGATTCGTTCTTTTGACAACCGTGTCTTTGGATCTATGATTCGTTCATCTGCCGGATATGGATCGTTGGATCCTTTTCCACGTGACCTGCATAGGCTCAGTACAGTCAGCTAGAGGAAACAGAAATGATTCGTTCTTTTTCCGACTGGGTCTCTTGGATACGGGTCTTTGGATCATTTTTACGTGACCTGCATTCAACAAATCATTTCTGTTTCCTTGGCTTAGCCAATGCAACAGTCCCAGTTGTCCCGATGCGCGGTCATGAACGAGAAAAAGAACGAATCTTTTTTTGAGAGGACTCGTTACTCTCGAGTCGTTGTAAGGATTCGTTCAAAATGAACGAATCGTTTACGAACGACACATCACTAAAACAGAGCTCTCCAAGTCTCTTCGCATACCAAGCAAGGGCTCTATGCCCACAATTACTTACTGTCAGCTACAAACAATCCTTGTTGTTTCAGCCGAGATAGTAAATATGAGCAATTTGATCTTATTCACAAGGATGTGACTGAAAACTATGTGGGGAATTTGAGTCTTTAGTTTTTCTGTTGGTGTTTTGGTGCACAGCAACACAAAAGCTGCCAAGAGGACAAGATACCCTGCCTAAGTTTTTACCCTTGTGCAAAATAGAAAGAAAGGGGAGACTTGGTTAAACCCAGTGAAAGGAACCCTTGCAAGAACCAAGGACCAAAGATTAGTTTGTCATGTTATGGAGAGTAAACTCTGTTCTTAACTCTCAGTGGATTAGACCATTTGGGGGGAGGGGGCCATAAAACCTAAGGGGCCCATTGTATGTTTTCAAACTGCACCTAGTAAGGGCAGCACCAATCGGCTAAAAATTATGAAGATAATTTGATTAAGTTACCAACTGAGCTCATTTGGAAGAAACTGAAATATTAGACAATGACCAAAAAGTACCATATGCAGAAAACTACGGTTATATATTATTTAAAATGCAGTCTTGTATCCTCTCAATTTAAAAAGCAATTTCTTCTTCTTTTTACTTATTTCTGTAATTGTGTGTGTGTGTGTGTGTGTGTGTGTGTGTGTGTAGAACTTGACATGCAGGGTTTCCATCTGATACTTTCCACACTCAGGCAGCAGCAGATGCTTTATTTAGTGGAGGGGCGTGCAACCTGTCCAAGCTTGCCTGGTTGACACAAACATATAAACCTATGCAGGAGAAATTATTTCAATCACGGGTGGACTTGTTTGGCCCAGAACATCTATTTGCAAAGTATAAAATTCCTATGAACTTTCCCAGGGGAGTTTGGAGGAGAAGGGTATTTCAGGTTGATTTCATGGTTATATATCCACCACATTAATATCTTTTTAATACAGTAACAGACAGACATAACACAGATATTATGTTGCTGATAATAACGTGAGCTGCTGGCATAAAGCAAATGTATGAGCTTCAAAGCTTTGCATGGAATCCTGTTCCCCATTCATCTATTTCTGGTGTGCTACGGATGTATATTTTCAAACTTTGTGCGCCAGGAAATACATAAATGGGCTTTTGTTTGCATTAGTAGTATTTCTCTGTACACATATTGTGCACATTACTGACTGCAACTTTCAACAATTGCCACAGAATTACCAAATGAATATAAGTTAAATGTTGTACATATTTTCACAGAAATGTATTAAATTCATTGGCATTCATATTTCAATTAAACTTAGGGTAGAAATGTGCCTTCTGTGACAGTAAGTTGAAATAAACTTCCAATCCCCCAACAACATGTACCTAAAATAGCATACTATGGATAGATAGATAGATAGATAGATAGATAGATAGATAGATAGATAGATAGATGGATGGATGGATGGATGGATGGATGGATGGGTGGGTGGATGGATGGATGGGTGGGTGGATGGATGGGGAGCTGCACTGCTCCCTCTGCAGAGTCTGCAGTGTGCTGGCACCTGTTAACTCCCTGTGGGACTGGACAACCAGGACAGCTGGCTCGGAGTGTGGTGTTGGGGGCTGGGAGGGCATATGGACAACAGCAGACAGGGCTGAGAGGAGAGGGGGGACATGCGTGGGGGAGTTCATGTGAAGAACCGCCCTAGACAAAAGACATGACGGCTGGATGAATAGGCAATGACCATGCATGCACAATCCAATAGATGATGGTGGCATTGTGAACTCCAGGACACAGGGGACCAGGGGAGGCGGCTGGAGGGAGGGAAGTGAGATCTCAGCTGTTGTCCCAAAGGAGGACCAGGATTGGGCATTACAAGAACAAGGTCCGTGTGTGCAACTGTGATAAGCTTACATGATACTGTTGCTAACCTGATAAAGCCCTACATGATATCTGGCCCTTTAGCTGTGCTTGGGCTCCTTTTGAGGAATTAGCTGTTTGAACTGTTTCCAGCTGTATGCTCTTATTTCTGTTGAATCAGCCTATTTGGTGTGCATCACTTTGTTTTGTTGAAAAGTTTCTCTTATGTTTTGACTTTTTGTGTAAAAAGGTCTTAATACTTGCCTCTGTAGTTCAGAATCGAGACGATGGATTTCAATTGTTTATGACTATACAGAGATGCTGTTTCCAAGTGTGTTTCGAAATACCTTTGATTAACTCCTCAAAGAAGAACAAAATGTTGTTGAACATCTTGTGCTCAAACAAATAATAAATCTCTACAGACATGTTTTAACTGATACTGTGCCAATGTAAGCAATGTCTCTACAAGGGGAGGAACTTCAATGGACTGTGTGTGTGTTTCTAATGCTACCTGAGACCTCTGAGGCACCACAGGGTGTAATTAAAGCAGTTTTTATGACATGGCACAGCTTGGCAGTAGGGTTGAGAGCTACCTGGAAAAATGTCAACATACCTGTACATCAATGTCTCATCAGCTCTTGACAGTCACACTTGTGATCAAATGTAGTACATAGTGTTACGTTCCATATTCACAAGTTTTCCAAACTCCTCTCCACCATGAGTCAGTCTGAAATCTGTCAATGTCATGAACATACTCGGAGTTCTCCTTTTCATCTTCCCAGAGGGTCACACGAGGCTGAGGTCACAGTGTTAGCAGTTTGTGTGAAGTCTGCAGTTTTTACTGTGATTTATATAGTCTATTATTTGGAGAACTGCTTTATAGCGCATCACTGCAAATCACAGTTACAATAATGGAAATTGAACATCAATGAAGCAGTCTTACTGTAGAACCAATGTCCTGCATAGTACTGTGCATCGCACAATTGCATTGTGGAAGAATACAAACCTTTTGTGAAAAGCTTTTGTAATGGTAGCCAGCAGGTATAGTGCTGTACAGTGAGTTAACGCACTCACTCCCAGCCACCTTAAGAAGCATGCTAGTGACAGACGCTTGCACACATGGGTATGAGCCTGCTTGCTAGCATGTCTGTCTACCATACCTGAAGTTGAAAGGTTGAGTCCGATGCGGGGCTGTGCTGTGCAGAAAAAGAGCAAAAATGGCATTGAAGCTATTTAAGTATTCAAATGAATCAGGTCAGAAGTCAGAGCTTTTTTATTTATCTGCTCTGACCCATGACCCGGGTGTAAAGGTGTTAGTAGCATAGTACTGAAAGTGTGACAATATAAACTGGTGCACCCATTAAGATTATGGCGCAGTACAGGTATTTTTGAAAACCACATGTGTTTTTAAATTAGTTTATATATTATAGGCACAATACATGAAGACATAAAGATTGTCAGGTGGAGGTGTGTTTACAAGTGTATGATATGTAGAATTTACATCCCAAAGAAGCTACAGTGCGTACACTTTATGGTTTATGAACTTAACAGTCTATTTCTTTATTAACAAAGTGAAATTAGCATACAGGCTCATTGATTAGGTATTCATCAAGAATCAAACTCATGACCAAAGTGCTGCAAACACACTTGTTTAGCAACTGCCCTAACCGCTACAGAATGACTTGCTGTTCTAATTAATCTTCTCATGAATTTGAAATACAGAACAAAAATGTCTTCAAACTTAAGAGCTTAACAATAGTTAATGAAAAGAACACAGGAAAAGCTGAAAATAATAGTGGGACAGAACCTTTCCAAAATTCCTCAAAATGTTCCTTCACTCAAAAACCATCCAACTCATAAAAATTGCTTACATTAAAATGCTTTGAAATCTACAATAATAAAAAATGATATAGGTTGTTTTGTATTTGAAACTTCAACATAGGCTAACAGTGTTACAGTACAAAAGTACATTTCTAAAGTGAATCTTATTTTAATTTTATATTCGACGTATCCAAATTCATTTTAAGGTGCCACAAAAAGTAGATGTTTTATTGTATGTGTTCACCTGCGTGAATTCCTGCTAAGTTAGAAGAGCACAAAAAAGGCCTTTCTTTCCAGGTCAAAGGTTCCCCCTGAATAAATCACAGATTCCCATGTTGCCATAATTGACAGTAATTCTCTGCATGACAGTACAGTGCCATCGCAGGTCATTAAACCAGTTTTGGAAAAAAATAACAGGAATTGTTATTTACTTAACTGTATTAAGAAAAGTTACCCGATGTGCTCAAATTTCAATAACAAATGCATTGGACAGAATGGATACAGCCACAACATTAAACATACCATGATGTACCTAAGTATTAAATGGGAGAATTTAAGTTTTGTTGGGTGTGGTTATTTTTGTAAAGTTTACCAACAAATGTAAGATTTCCAAACGTGTGAGCTGTCTGGCTGAATGGCTGACTCCAAAACAGTTCCGCGCAATTACAGTGTTCAAGACTCGTTAGAGGTGTTTGTGGAACAGTAAAAAAAAAAAAAAAAAAAACACTGCAAACTGCAGACCGAACCGCTTAAATAGAACCACTCTGAGGTCTACTGGTTGCAGGCCTTTAATAAGTTACCAACAGTCGATCACTCCAAACCACATCACAATAATGTATTAGTCAATTGCTGCACGCAAGACACTACTGTTTGTTTGTTTTTAGTTCTTTTACAGTAGACTGGGTCACTGTTGACTTAGAGATAATGTAAAGCATTTTCACAACATACCTCTTGCCATTGTGAATTATATAATAAAATACTAAAAAAAACCTAAAAGAACTATGTTGCTGGCCATTAGCTCCAAAGAATGTACTGTGCTTTTTACAGTGCTGTGTAAAAAAAAAAAACAACAACAACAGTGGGTTGAGATATTTATAAATTCTCATTTGTGTTCTGCAGTCAACTACTTGCTAATTTCTGGCAGTAAGATTATACAAATTTGCCTGTGACTAAATATGACTGTTATATCAGAAAGGTTCCCTTTTTTGCTCCACAGCGAACACTTGAGCAACCACAAAGAAATCGTTTTAGTCTGTCAGAAGAACACTCACTGGGTAAAGCCTCCTCAGAAATGACAGGTTGTGTTCTACATTGAGTAATGACTCACATGACAAAGTACACTCGGTGATGAGAAAAGTCTGCTGAAGTGACTGCTCTATTGTCCAATTGACTCTGATGATGAGTGTTTGCAAACATTAGTCATAGGCTTTGAGAGAAAGCGGCGCAAGACTGTGCCTGTTGCAATGAACGTCAAACATTTGCCGTAAGTCATTTACCGTAAAAATGTACACATCACTCCTGCCAGGTATGACCCAAGTAAATAATTGATGATTATTTCCTAAATAAAACACAAATATTTGCACAGGGCTTTACTGTAAATCTTTAAGTACACAGTGATGGTCACGTCGAATGTATCACCATTCGATGCCTCAAGAGAGCATACATGAAATGGATTGTCTAACAAGACCAATATCACCGGTCCTATCAACCTGAAGATTTGTATTCTGCTTCCCCCTGTGGTCTTGAACAGAACTGCATCGCACTCCCAAGCATTTGCCATAGTAAATGTAAAGTAGGCCTAGGGCTTAACAACCTTCTCTACTAACTGAATCTCACTGTGGCATGGAGACATCAAGAGACATGTATAAACATGCTTCTGAGTGGCAGGAGTACAAGTCACCAAGCATTTAACAGATGTCTAGCGTTTATGAACTAGTTTGTGAATTTCCCCCTTTTTCCAGAAAAGGTGTTCTTCCAAACAAGATTACCTAATGCTTGAAAACAAATCAGTGCACTGTTTTATGTAAACTTCCATCTAAACCTTTAGTTATAATATAAAACTTGCACTCACAGAGAAACCCCACTCTCTTGGCCTTCTCAACGTTTCTGATCACGGCATTTTCATCATATGGTTGCTCTTGTTTGGTGCGAACAGTTTCATACTCACTGACGCCAGTACGCATTTAGCCACAGACTTTCATGGCTATTTCTCTTTTACCACAAGATGGCAGCAAACCTTCATCGTTGACTGTCACTGTGTCTCATGTATCGTGGCATGCAGTCCTATTCAAAAGGTCTTCTCTCCATGGAGGCATTTCAACACCCTCAACTACTTTCATTAAAGGTCAAGCCACCTTTGTAGAGACTTCAATATGATTGACATGTGGTCAATTAATCATAGAGCAATTATAGAATCCAAAAACTATACACAGGCCATTGGGTTAGGACATACATGTATGTTAAAACAAAACATAATCAAATGTATAATTATTCTCAGGCATTTGCAATTGCAGCTGGATTATCAATACCTATCCAAAGATATATGCAACAATAGAACAGTGAAAGGAAACGTTCACAATCTACTGAATTAATGCCTGAGAAAAGAGACAATGACATGAAATTATAGATATGATTAAAAAAAAAATATATATATATATGCTTTTAAGGGTGACTTTTGTGCCAACTGAAACACAGTGCATCATATCTATAGTTCATGAAACATTTTGAGTCCCATCAGGCTAAACAGGTACGATAAGATAATGTATATCTGCAGATTGTGAATTGTGGTAAAATACTGGTGCTTGTGTCACCTCTGTTCAAATCCCAGTACTCACAGCAACAAGGGCAGCAAGATAAACAGAGAGAGCATGTCCATGGTAGCAAGAGAATCCAAGCCACTTGGTTAGGTAGTCCTTAAAATACCCACATCTTTTGTCGTCGCTCAAGCTTAATTTCCATTTCTCTTCACCGATCATGCTTGTGTAGACAGAACAGACAAAGGAAGGTAAACATCTGTTGTACTGGGTATCAGGTTAAGGCATCAAGAGACGAGGTGTATGTGTGTGTGTGTGTGTGTGTGTGTGTGTGTGTGTGTGTGTGTGTGTGTGTGTGTGTGTGTGTGTGTGTGTGTGTGTGTGTGTGTGTGTGTGTGTGTGTGTGTGTGTTTGTGTGTGTGTGTGTGTGTGTGTGTGTGTGTGTGTGTGTGTGTGTGTGTGTACGTGTGTGACTGTGTGGGTGTGTGTGTGTGTTTAGGACCAACAAGCTTGTTTAGCTGACCCCAGTGAAAGCAGACCTCATGACAGAATGTCTGGCTGCTTGTCTATGCCCGGTCCACGGTGGAGCCAGACCGTCTGCCTGCCCCCAGCTTTGCTTGCTTGGAACTGCTGAGAACATCCGATCCCCTTAGAGAGGCCAGGAGAGGGAGGGCGGGAGGGAGGGAACACCCAATGCTGCACACCTTCCTCCTTATCTCTTACTTTTCCTCTGTTCTTTCAGTAGCACTTAAGGCTGCCTGCTTGTGGCAAAGTTGGAGTGAGCTTACTTGCCTAAGTGTACTTCAGAATTGACACAAGAGGGCTTTAACGTATAACGAAATGCCAACATTCCCCATGCTTATCACACTTATATACTTACTGTAGGCTGGGGAGGCTGGCGTGAAGAAATGTGAGTCAGCACACTTAGAAATGAAAAACACCTCTTTTATCCACAAAGGACTGTGTAAGTGGGTGAAATATATAAACTTCAATGGAACTGACAGAATGTTGTTATTTACTTTTACAGCATGTTTTAAATGCAAGCATTTGAATAGAGAGAGAGAGAGAGAGAGAGAGAGAGAGAGTTTAAATAGAAAAAAAATCTTGTAGTGTCATGAATTGTAGTTTTGTGTACAACTGAAGCATGACGTCATCAGCAGACGTAATTATTCCTGAGCCCATTGTTCTTTCTGTTCTCTCAGCCTGCGTACCACCGTGGCTATATAAAGCATCATTAATTAGGGAACAGCAACTGCACACTGAGGACTCTCTGCACCTGAGTCTTCTCTGTGCATTTTGACACCTGCATGGAGAGGGGTGGGTCAACCAGTCAAGCCTCTCTGCACATTGTAGACAGTCTAAGTGGAATGAATTATTTAAATTGGGTTAAATACAAAATACATTATGAGGCCATTTTGAGTCAATAACTAAATGTATCCTGTTGGCTTAATTCAAAACTCAGACAGTTTTAGAGTGGAAATGTTTCCATCAGTTCTGCTTTCATCCGGTTCAACACTGTTCTTTGCCTCGAGAAGTGAAATATGAGGCCACAATCCTTGGGTTTTGTGAAAGCCCTCATCATTGGTTTCGCAGCCAATCCCTGCTCCCAAAAATACAGCAGAACCAGCATGCTAGTCTGCTCAACAGCGCAAAATTCCAAGGAGATTCCGCAAATTTCTGCACTCCTGTGTAAATGAACTGGATATCTTTCCGAATCAGAAGCGGGTGAACCCCGCTGGCATCTTCACAGCTGCCTTTTACCCCATGTTACAGATGTCCATGTTTAAACAGCTCTCAAAACAGAGCAATAACCCTTAAATCATGACTTCCCCTGATTGAGAGGCTTAATAAGGAAACCTTGTGTGACGCCTGTGTTTGTTGTAGTAACACTGGAATGGATTCATTAATGTTACAAAATTACTTTCATTAGTGGTGGAATGAGACCACCGAAGGCTTCTGAGTAAGCCCTACTCACTGACCTCTCCTTCACCGCCTGGCCCAGGCTCCGCAGTGAGGCCACAGATGAGCTTATGAGGGACTGGCCAAGCAGTGGTCAGGCACACCACACACATCAACAGCAGATCGTTTTAACAGCCCGGCTGCTTATCATCTGAAGTCAGGAGAGTCACAGACGAGGGCATGCTGAACAAAAGTACAATGCAAGTTGTAGGTAATGTAAGGTAATGTAATGAAATCCCATTATGCGTGATTGCAAATTTTTGTTGCCATGGTAATGTGCTTGTGACATTAGTTTATTAGTAGAAATAGTAATAATAGCCCATATACAATACAGTTTCATTGTTGTCATTATGACACACTAAAGCATTACCATTGGTCATGACTTTTCACATAACTCTTTTGTGTTCTTGACCTAGCATACTTGTTACTCTCCAAATCCATTGTGCCGTTATTTACATAATGTACTGTACAAGTGTACAGGATTAGAGTTACTTAAATCCTTGATATAATCCAGTGGCATATTGGAGTCCTTTCAGTACAGTTTCAAAATGATGTACCCACACAGCTGAGAAAGTAGGTCAATCATGGACCTTTGAGGTTCCTTTGAAAAATACTTCCTCCAATCGTGTGAGACTATCATACTAGGTTTTACATCTACAAATCATTTAAAGAATCCTTGCACAGGTGCATTGCATCACAGCTGTAGCATATTGGCAGTCACCACTCCACTGACTGAATGCTGCTAAAGTGCCCAACACATAAAGTACTTTTGTTTTTTAAGTACTACTTAAAAAAAAAAAAACATCCCAATTCAACAATAATTTCAAATTGCTGTGCTTCTGTTCTGTTGGCTCCTATGCAGGCATTGCCTATAAGTATTTCAACACTTTTCTAGTTCAGCTACCAAACAGACGCTGTCTTTTAACTGTATAATTAAAACATTTAATATATCACGTCTGTCTCAGCCCTAAGAAATGCGGCACGGCTCCACGGAGTAAGCTCTCTATCTCATCTCTCTCTTGCCCGGGGCTCATTCTTGGCAGTGATTCCTGTCCATGTTAACTTCTCTTTTAGCACACTTAACACATCACATTTTGTCAGAATGCAGCTGGTCAAACCTGTCGTGACATGAAAGGGGCTGTGTGCATGTACCTATCAGGGAGGAATCCAAGGGAACTGTGCCATGTTATTCTTAGCAGAACCAGCAGAGGAGCAATACTTGCACTATGCTACACTGTGTCTTGACCTATCACAGTCCAGTTATTAGGAGTGCTAAGGTTGTTTTATGAAAACACACATCACTTTATTGCATACGTCCAAATCCTGTGATTATAATGTGATAATAGTGAGTTTTTATGTGGAAAGTCTAATTAAGAGGAAGTCATTTGAGTGTAATTTGAATGCCAAGCCATAGAGCTGACAATACGCTGAGAGAGTGGAAGCTAGAAAGCAAAAGAGCTGAGGACGTCCACACTGTGAGAACGGTGCTTGGAGTTTTGTTTAGCCCTGAAATAGCAAAGAACCCTCATTAGCAGTCTGCTTATATGCCATCGGTATATTCCAGGAGCATTGGGTCTGAACACACCTCCGCTGAAATGGTGCTGAGTTTAAATTAGAACCCTTTGAAGCCCTTTTAATGTTGCAGGCTGCAGTTTTGTTTTTCTAAATCAATTTCAACACACGTGAACAAACTCACACACCCACACCGAGTGCTCACCCTGGGCATGCGTCTCATACCTCTGGAATGTTAAGCCTGACCACTGAGGCTGCATGTTGGCTTATTCTCTGTTTTTACCCTGGCCCTCCACTGGCTTGAGAAACTGCAAGGCGGTTATACGCTGTAAACACTGTCCTCAAGCCACAGGTCATGAAAATACTGTGCAACTGTAAACCGTTAAGGAATCTAAGATGAGGCAGAGCCATCAGTTCATGTAAACGTTCATAAGAACTAATTTACCTTAAAGCTACACAGAGAGGAAGAGAGAGAGAGGCCAGAGTTGGTACAGGGGCAGGTAGATGAGAGAGGAGGCGGGTGAACCAGTAGCAGAGGAAAGCCGGGCAGAGAGCCACACATCCATGATGCGGATAGCAGGATATCAAACCTCCTCAGGGAAAGTTTAACACACAGTCTGTGAGCAAGAATTCTCAGGCTTGCCAAATCTTTTCTGTCCTAAACTTCTCTTCTAGAAGCTGAGCACCTTAAATTGCCCAAATATATTTATGCAACTGAAATGTCCATGTTCACTGCAGGGGTAAGGAAACAGTTTATTGCAGCATGTGCACTGATGACAACAGTCCAACTTATGTCAGGGAACACTCAGGCAAATCATGCACATTTGGGAGAAGTCAGAGGATCCGCTATGCATCCAAAGGATTCAGCCATAGGGTAGGATGCAATCATAATTTTTCTTTCTTTCTTTCTTTTTTTTCAACTCCCTCAGCAGCAATCCCAAGCTTTAAATGTTATTACTTTATGGTATTCTGGTGACCCTACTTACCTGTGTCAAAGCTGAGCCAGCTGAGTGCAACTACTCTGACTGATATATAACACAACGTATTGTACTCAATATAATTTGCGTAGATCTTGTTTGTGTATAGAAGCCCAGTGCAAGGGCATATGGGACAAATCCACAAAAGCTAACAATCCTCCAAACATTAGCCCTCGAAATGCAAACTGCACTGAGTAAGTGACATAAAACAGAGCTGAGACAGTTTAGCATTATTGCATCAGTCATCCAAAAATGCATCCCTCTACCTCTCTTTACTTCCACACACTGAACTTGGAGTAACGAAAGTACGCTTGTGGCTGAAGTTTCATCGCCTGGTTGGGGTTAATTGGATGAGGAATGCTTTTGTGATTCAAGGGAAGAAAGAAAAAAAATGTTCTTGGCGCGGTTTCAAGGGGAGAAAGTGGGCTGTGTTTTGGCTTAGTTCTGCTGAAAGAGAAGATTGTGTTCACCCAGTCTCAGTGTCTCAGTTTAATTACTACAGCGGTTGACAGACATGGTGCTTAAAGAAACAAAACAAGGACAGCGGACAGCAAGAAATGTGACTGGAAGTCTATGCCATGGATATTTTAGGGATATGTTTAGAGATCATAAATGTATGCGTTTGCTGTATTTTAAAGTTCAGTGTATAAGCATACGCCAAAAAACATAATAGATCACAGATGATGTATCCATAACTAAAAGGCAACCAATGCCATGTTTGGGGTTTAATGGCTTCTTTACTTTGGTACAGTTAAGATCAAGTGGGTCTTACATGGAGACAGAGAAAGGCCATTACCAAGCAGAATGGAAGTACCCAAATGACTTAAACTTATTAAAAGCTGTCCTACATTTCCTAAATGACAATGAGTACTTTTCATGCTGGCCTCACGAAGCCATGTTCTGTGTCTAGCAACTGTGAAATAAAAAACACCAGGGCAGGGCTCCCACTGCAGCGAAGCTTACACAACTGCCAGTCATGATGGTAATACGGCCTCTTCCTTGGCATGTTTGCATGCTTCTGCTTGCCATTTCACACAGGAATCAAAGGCTCCTCTCCCGCTAACATCATTACTGGAAGTACAAGAGACAAGGCATAGTTCTTTTGATGTCTCTTTAGAAAGTGAGGTTTCAGCTCAGCAGCGCACACATAGGCCATATTACACAAACTATTTCCATGGTCGTAGTATAACATTCATGAAACAAAGAAAGAGTGCGGAGCTCGGAGGGGGGAAAAAAACCCACTAACCATAGATAATGTGCATGTGGCTTTGTGAGGCTTGTTTTAAAAGGGACAAGGTGGGGCCTTATAGACTGCTGAGTGAGCAGATAGAGCAGCCCTGCCATTTCACTGCTCTGCAGTGGTTGGATTGGCCTGCTCAGTGTTTTCTTTGACTTCAACACAGGGAATATTCAATAAAATGCAGCAATGATTTGGATGCCTGGATGATTCTTTTTTTGAGTGATTAAAGTTTAACATGAATTTGTTTCTAATAACTAGTCTGATGAAATGAGTCAATGGGGGTGAAACATATGAACGACAATCAAGATGCAATCTTATATGAATACTTTATTATCAATGTGTGAATGGCCTTAGCTTTTTTGTCTGGACATTGATAGTATACAAAAACTATACACCAAAACCAGGTTTTATCTTCGTTTTCTTTTGAGTGACTTCTCAAAATGGCATTGAGAGACTCTATATATGTCAAATATAGAGAATCAAAAGTGCATTATCCGGTTTCTCTTAACTTCATCCGTATACACATTGCACCATACATAAATAATCACGTTTTGTAAAAATGACTCATTATTTACAAGTGTAATATATTTCTCATAATATATATATATATATATATATACACATACACATACAGTACATACATACATACATATATATGTATATGTATATATATAAAACTTTATATTAAATCTAGGTAGATTACATTTCAGATAGTGTTATGGTTGTTTGCTATCTGTTGTTAAGAAGGATCTCCAGCCAGCAGGGGCAGGAGGTAATGAACTGTCTGGAATAGCAGGGTCCCCAGCCTTTAGCGAAGCTGATGCGCACACTGTTAGGGTCGTACGGCCCATCCAGGTGCTCCGGCTCCTCTGCGTGCTGCAGATGAGAGGACTTGTCGTAGTCGAACACCTTGATAGAGTAGCCTGGCAGGACTTTGCGCACCACCAGGCTCCTGCCGCCATTGGGAATGTCCAGCGTTGGGGAGTTAACAAAGATAGGGTGCTGGCTGCGGTTGTAGGCCCACACTCCATCCGGCTCCTTGCTCAGCAGGATGCCGTAGCCAATCTTGCCCCGCGTGCGTTGGACGGTGCTGCTGCGGTGCTCCAGGCTGAGCTGGCCCAGGCAGAAGCCGGTGCCTTGAGGTAGGTCGTAGAAAATGCTGATTGAGTGCTCGTACACCGTGTAGAGGCGGCCCACCCGTGTCCGATTCTCCCAGTATGCTACGCTGCACCAGTGGCTTTGCTTCAGCGGGTCAGGTGATGTACTGGTATCTGCAAATACATTACAACTATCAGATTATGCATCTCCTGTGAATATGGTAGAACTCAGCAACAGTTCATTACTAGCCATTAAGCACCCTTTCTGGACTTCAGATATCATCTGGTACTTTATGCATCATCTGTTACTTTAGGTACTTTATCTAATCTGTGTAAAGACTACACCAGTTGGGTACCTAAAACAAGATCTAATTTGAATTGTAAAAGATAGTGCAAAGACTGCTAGCTGAAATTTGCTGGCCACCTTTGTGTGGCCCTCCCCATGCAGGGCATGGGGTACCACACAAAGGTGGGCGCCAAAACAATGGCAGGCTAAAAATATATATTCAAGTTACATAAGAACGGGAAACGTCTTTGTCATTCAGGTTTTTTTTTACTTTCTATTTGAAGAGGACCTATACGCTTTTCCAGTTTTTCCCTTTCATTTAGTTTGTTAGTATGCCCAAAGTACACACCAGAGGGAGTAACTCTCTCCCACAGAAACCACTTTTCTCAGCTGCCTGAAACGCCTTGTTTGTTTACTTTGTTACAAGATGATGCAACCTTGTAACACAATCCATACTGCCTGCCTGCCTGCCTACCTGACCAATCACTGGGCTCATCAGGAGAGGGGGCTTAAAGACACAGGAGTGTGTTTTTTGAACAGTGAAGCAAATATCTATTCTAGAAGACCCCAGCAATTACATTTTGAACACTCAGAATGAACAAAAACAACTGGTCGTATCCCAGCAACTGTTTGATGTGTTTACACCAAACTTGATACGGACTCTGGACCCCTTCCTGAGGTAGTCAAAAAATAAATGCATCATTTGACCACTGGGGGTGCTGCGACAAGCAAAAATGCCCTTTCCCTAATAACTTTTGATGTGATGGTCTTAAAGTTGTAATGTACATAAAAGTGTAGTGACATCTTGGAAGATCCCACAGATGGGACATGTCAAACAGATTTATGTGGCCGCCATATTGGATTTAATCAATAATCTTAAGTTTTCAGCGGCCACAAACCTTGTAGAATCTTTGAATTTGGCACAGGTCATCTTCTGACAAACCAGTGAAGCCGCCGAACAGGAAGTAAGCTCAAATCTCTGCCAATCGTTGGTCAATTGACATGAAACTTGAAACTAACAGTTAGCTAGGTTTATACTGAAAATTGGTCTTGTTGGGTTAATTAAGATTTAGTTTGAACGTGTACAGAAGACAGCAGGAAAAGGGGAAGCGTCGTTATTTGCTTTTCCTTGTTACAAAAATTGGTTCTGCTAGAAAGCTCCCCTCAAACAGAATGTCATGAAATGTTCATGAAAAGGCCGTAGCGGTCAGTGAAATGCAGTTGTTAAAGAGTTTCAGTTGTTAAAGAATTAAAGTGGAATGTACAGTCCGCTTCTTTAAACAACTACAAGTGGAGATGCCACTAAGTCGCTAGCTAGAAAACTGAATGCAGTGCTGTTGTTAAATAATGGTTGATTAATGATTTCAGTCAGTGGTGAAAAGAATAGACTAGAAACGCGATACTTTCAATACCTGATGTTGCATACTCCTCAATAAATGTTTAATTGCACCCCTGCCTATTTCTATGCTGTGGATTGTGAGTGAGGACTGTTTACTCTCTTAAATATACCCACAACAAATGACCAAAAACCGGTAGCTCTAAAGTAAGCGTCAAAGGACATACATAGCTACACAGTGCGAATGTTTCTTGGAGACCCTTAATGGGGGGATTTGATACGGAAGGGGCATGAGGCCTCGAAAGGTAAAAAAAAGCAAAAAATCTGTCATCTCTGCCGTCAACACCCCCAGCTCCCCTCCCAGCATTCCAGTCGGGTGAGTGGGCCAGTCGGGGGGTCCCCCTTTCCCCTCGACCGCCCCTCCCTCTGCAAGCTGCAGGCCGGCATTCAGCTCCCTGACAACTTAGCGCAAGCCCGCGACCCCCTGACCCCCCCGCCTTCATGCTATCAGCTCTGATTAACTCGCACACAGAGTGATGCCATTATTTTGCTTCAGAGAGTCTATTGACACAGAGGATTTAAAGCCTAGGCCTGTGGCCCCATTCCTTTCATTCTCCAGCTTCTCTGGGGCTAAATGACCTGCTATTAACAATCTCCTTTAAGGTAGTGCAGCCCAGATACACTTGCACATTCTCCTCTCTAACCTCACTGGGCCTTCATGCTCCGCCATGTCCACCATGATGCAACTGACCTTTTAGGGGAAATATGGACACATGAACTGGTACACACACACACACACACACAAACACACACCCATAGACACACACACACACACACACACATTCACAGAGTTCACAGTATCTCGAGCCTCAATTGCCAGTTGAGAATATCTTTCCTCAGCTATAAACTGGTCTTGGACTTATGGATCTCCTACGTCTCATTAGTGTATGCTGCAAGACAACTGACTGGTGGGGCAATGAATTAAAGTGCATTACTTTTAAGATAATGCCTTCAGTACTAGTGTTTTGAGGGCATCTGAGGATGAGGATGGTGTATCTGGTATCTAGTATTATGTCTTAATATTGTTTCCAGGTGAACGGTTTACAATTAAGTGTAAAAAAATTATATTTGTGACAAAACATAGCCTTTTCAACAACTACTTACTTTTCAATCAACCAAGCGCAGTCGCACACACAAGCTTCTTCCTCTAGAAAGTTTTTAATTTTCAAATTTCATACAACACAGTGGGAGAAAATCCCCCACTTCCCTAACCACCACAGAAGGGAAGGGGAGGCAGCGAGAGGGGGCAAGTCTCTAATCCTGTGCCAAGGATTAGACTCTCCACCAGCTATTAGACTCTTCCACCGCACTGACAGAGAGAGGGAGGGAGGGAGGAAGAGAGAGGCCGGGGGAGTACTTGTAAGGATGCCAAAGAGACGTGAATTCAACTTCTGACTCAGCCATAATAAACTTAGGGATTCTATTATTTATGCCTGTGGAGAGAGTTGTGTCGTGTTATTAGTGCTTTACGGCATTCCAAAAATGTGAAATCCAAACTACCACAAAAAGAGTCTCTGTCTCTGCCGTTAGACGAGAGTCTTTATAGGGCAATGAGGAAATATTCATATGTCCTTTGAACAGAAACAACCGTACATCAAACAAACTACCGACATGCCCAACAGAGACATAACACTGCTGTTTATAAACATGCCCTAATCCCATTTACTAACTAGCAGCAAGATTTAATTTTGCTAATATAAAAAGAACCCAAATACACAGAATGCTGACAGTTCTTCACTGTTAACAAGTTCACTGAGCTTCCAGTTCACCAATCTTGAATGGTGAAGAGCAACAATGAAAAATGAAAGGTTTCTGTCACAATACCTTCCATGACAGATTTGTATCTTGTTACCCAACTCCCTATGATGAAGCGCCTGTGATGAAAACCTATCTATTGGTCGATCCCCACATCAGACAGGAGGGAAATAGGTTGTGTCAGGATTATATGAGTCAAATCCTTCATTCCCCATCACAACACGGCACAGCCAAACGGACCCACCCTGCAACCCAACACGGAATGCCACAGAGCAGAGCGCAAGGCGCGGGGGCACCCTCTAACCCACCAGACTCTTTAAAGCCATTCCTTACCACAACAAGAAAAGACACCAAAAAAGAACACAGGGGAAACAATTTTAAACAATCAATAGAGTCACTCCCAATCAACATCTGCAAGGAATCTTTAGGTTAAACAGAACGGCAGGATTTCATTAGGCAAATTGCACACGGGCAGAGGCACTGAGGGAAAGAGGAAAAGCCACAGTCAGTCCTGTAATTCAAACCTTATTTTAACTCGCTGGAGCCGGACTGTGCAGACAGCACTGTCAAACACAGAGGCAGGCGGAGGACATGTAAATGAGGAAATAAATAATATATGACACACCAAAAGAGGATCTACGCTTCTCATCTGCCGACCGCAAGATTTTGAGTAATTGCCATGGTGCCAAGAGACTTCTCATCCCTAATGTGAAAAGGAGGGGGGGAAAGCTCATCCGCAGAAACTTCACAAACTCGCCATTGTTGGGTCACAATTTGATTTGTAGCAAGTACCCAAAGCTCTAGAAAGTGGCCCGATGTCTCTGAAGTGTGTGCCTCTGATTTGCGCACTTTACAAGGCAATCTTAACATACTTGGATCAAAGGTTACGATGCAAGTTTACAATGGTTACAATGCAAAAACATTGTTATCGTTATAAAATATGGTGGGGGCATTTAGCTGCCATTTACTATCAGACTAAACATGGGAAGACTAGAGAAGGCAGGCACAGTCGAGCGCCAATATTTGACATGCTGAGCAGCCCTCTGATAAACTACAGACTATAAATGTGGTTTCCCCAGGTCCAAATTCAATATTTACATTTCAATACTGAGTGAAATAGACACTATACCACAGCACTGACGACAAAACAGACACATCCTAAACTAGTAAAATCTACAGTAAATCTTCTCAGGCAGAAAAAAACACGAGCAAGCTCAGGCCTATAGTCTGCCTGGCATAATCAGGCAGACTATAATTTCACCGCATACCCTTGGCCACAGGCATGTTAAAACACCAGACTGACAGTCAGGCATTCCATTCATTTTTAATGGCCCTCTTTGCCCCAGGTTTGCTGCCATGACCCCATGCCCTGGAGTGATGAGAGAGCTCTAAGAGGTATTGGACCACGTCCTAGGGTACGGAGCACACCAGGGAGCCTGCATTCCCGTAACTCCTGCCTACCAAACTCAGGGGCACCCCGTACAGCACCACTGGCTTTCAAATTGTTCTGACTAGTTCTCTTCAGAAATGTCTCCGTAGCTACCCTCAAAGAGTGGGGGATGAATGTCTTACTCATAATAGCCTGGGAATGTAGCAATACTACATTCACAAATCCAAATAACAGATTTAATTTAATTTGACAGTTGAACATACAAGAGTAAGAGGGAATGCGTTGGTTACTTCTGTCAGCCTGAGCGACACGTAAATGAGGAAAACGACACCCTGCTTCCAGAGCGCGATGCTTAAGATGCTGGGGCTACGCACGACATTCCTAAGCTTCGCATAGCCATCAAAGGGCCAATTCATTGACTCATGCAGCTTCTAAAGGAGACAGGTTTTTCAAACAGGATGTTTGTTTGAGGCCTCACTTCCCTTAAATAAACAACCCACAAAGCCTGATTTCTAGAGGCAGCCTTCCCAGTCACATCATACTATGCACTCCGAGGAAAAGTGCAGCAATACTGGGAACCTAACTGTGTCCAACCCATGTGATTCAAACTGGAGGCAGAGCTAAATCCAAGTGTGTTTTTTTTTCTTCTTTTTTTTCTTTAACACTCGCAATTCATCATTTATCCAGTGTGACAGATTTTGGCAGGAGTGTAGGGTTTTATAACACCCTGGGGTTGCAGTAGGTCTCTTCCAGATTTTGTTTGATAGGCAGCAGTCTTTTATGTGTGCAAGGAACTAGATGTGCTACCAGTGCTACAACAGTCTTTTGCATAAAGCTGAAGAGCCACTTTTGGAACCTGCACGGAACGTGTTCCAGTGAAAAATGGTAATCTGGCCGTTGACCTTTGACCTTGGGCACCTTCTATTTCTCAACATTCCTGACCTCTCAACAACACCGCAGCCACACCATTAGAGGCAAATAACTGAGTTCCAACAAGAATGTTCTTTCATATTGGTTTTGGAGCATTAAAATGTCATATGACCACAATGTTGGCAAGATCGAGTAAAAAAAGAAAAAAGCCCATTACATCTGATAACAAGATACAGCAGATACAGTTGTACTGTAGCCACACTGGTACATGTTAGCAAATGAATACACAGAACCAATACTTCAAGACATTACACTGGTGTGATGTTTTGAAATTAAATGTGGTATATGCCCAGCTAAGCTAGACAACACAAACAAGGTATACAAGTTCCACTTCAGTCTGAAAACTGATAACGACAATGACTGTTTAAAGAACCGTGGCTACACCTTCAAATGATAGCATATGCAGCCAAGACTGATAACATGTCCAAAAGACGTATTAAAAATGACATGGTTCTGTGGTAGATGGTCTCACAATGTTTAACTGTTTCTGTACTTTATGCACAGTATTCAAGCAGTGAAAACGCTTTGACTATGGTTGGAGTGTGCTGCACAATGCCTTCATAATGCCTTCATTGCAGCACTCTGAGCCTTAGACATGTTTCACTTGAGTGGAGTAAAAAGATGTGTATCTCAATACTATAGCAACCCATGCAGGGGCGTATGCCATAAGGAAGCCATCCCACTGCAGGTACATAAGTGGATGTCGTTTCAGTAACCCAGGACAAGCATGACCAGCATCCTGTCAGGATGCTTCGGATCTCAGGCATAAACACTAATGGTTCCTGTGACACTTCAGTGGAGTGGTTTCTGTTCTCTAGACACTACTTCCAGGTCAGCGCAGCCTCAAAATGTGCCTTTCTGAGGATCGTCTGGAAGATGGTCTAAGTGTTACAGACAGAGTCGTGACAGGAAGACTAGAGATAATTGCTGTTTCATCTCGTTGTGAAATTTTACTAAAAAGATTAGTGGAGGGAAGAAAGATCATTTCACAGCAAAAGTTGCTACCGATAATCCAATCACCTGTTCAATTCATGGGTTCTTTCTAATTTTTCAGGGGAGCCAGTTTGTTTTAATGATACAATACAATCATGCATACAAATGATTTTTGCTGCATACACTGAGCTATACACCACGTCAACATCCTTCATGGCATAGACCTATTTTACCTAACAGAGCACAATGATTTGGAACGCTGAACTTTGTAATAACAGGTTGGCCAAAAAGTATGACAACCCATGGCAGTGTGGATTGTTGTTAGGAAGCTGCTGTGTTATTGTACACTCCTTTGAACTTCCTTCAGGGGAGGAGCACTAAGTTGGTATGCTGGGAATTAATTGCATTCTCTATTTGGAGGGCCATCATACTCACAGATATGAGCTAAACAATCTGAAATTACACCTTGGTGAAAATCTTTTGAGTTTTCATACACACCTAACCAGCCTGTATTATTGGTTTCTGAGTTTGCATATCTAACCACTAACGTCGACATATAATCATAGGAATAAACAAATAAGAGAGTTGAATATACTCGCAAAATGGTCGTACATTCTTCACTGAAGCACACACACTATTATTTGTAAAAAGCAAGTCTTCACAGTTTGAGGGATCAAACCAGTTGCAATGACTATTCATACAAAATGGATAATTGCATGTTAGAAACTCACCTGAGCAGTCCCTTGGTTTCACTGGGTGGGTGACCTCATTTTCAGTGTAGGACAAAAGTGGATCTGTCTGACCTATAATAATAACAAAAAAGTCTATGTCACTATGCAGAAATGATTCTGTTATATTTAATTAGAAATTATAGTTAATTTTAGCATTCTGTATTATGCTGAAGGCAAATTACTTTCTTTATTCATCTGGAATAAAATAATCCTTGAAGAATACCAGTGGAAATGCACTCAGTCAGAAACATTACAAGTTTCTGCCCATAGATCACATTAGCTTTCTACTGAGATATTCACTACATGTTCCTTATACTCTAATAAAACAAGTTTGAGTGGAATTTCAGATTATTAAATTTAGCAAAGTCTCAGAAAGGGGGATTTTTGTAGGGGAAAAAAAGGGTTGTCTTACCCAGTGGCTTGGGTTCTGCTGAGGGAGAAAGCCGCGAGTAAGGAGGAGGGGGTGACTCTAACAACATCAAAAAGAGAAATGTATAGATATAAAGATAATTGATCTTATGTACTTATTAGTACAGGTTTGAACACTAAAATAAATATACAATGAAATAGTCACTCACAATACTACTTTTTTGTAAGGCCAACACAAGAGGAAACCCATTTGATCTACTGTAGAATTATATCGCTCATGTAGCATTTGTGCTACATGATTTATGTGGGATTAAATAAATCTGTATTTCCAAAGAAACCCACGAATAATGTGCAACTTAGTTTGTTGGCCTAATAAATAAATACATTCTTTCCCATCCTCTTACTATATAGAGATATCCTTCATATACAAATGATCTCTCCACATAAGGCTCCATGACAGTAGAGCCAACTGGTGAAGTAAGTATCTGTTAACAGAGCTTCTGTCCTTTGAATTTACAACCTGACAGCTGCCACGAATGCTGTCAGTGGGTGGGGAGAAGTAACTAGTAACGTCTTTATTCCAGAGACAGAACGTTGAGTTTCACAGTTGGCTCAGGGAATGTTTAGATGGTGTACATAATAATGAAATATGTATCTTTAAAAACATATTTAACACACCAGAACTAAGGTTAAGATGGTATGTTCATTCCTACCTGGTCCACACATGCGGCTGTAGTGGTAAGGGTTACAGCAAACCGCCTGGTTCTCCAGACCCCAGAAACTCCGACACTGGCAGAGTGGCTTGAGCTGGGTGGTGCGCTGCAGGTCGGGCCAGCGGTAGAGTTTGCAGAGCAGGTACTGAGGAGGAGCTGTCTGGCTGCCGATACGCAGCTCCGTCTGCGATGCCATCACGCAGTGGCTCAGCATTGCGCCTCGGGACTCCACGGCCTCCAATAAAGTATCCAGCGACTTTTCATTCAGCTTCTTTAGAAAGGCATAAGTAGCCCGCTTGAGCTCTTGATCGACCGCTGCCCGTGTTTTTACGTCTCTTCTGTCAAGACCGACAGATTCACGGAGACTACGGTTCCGCCATATCAATTGACAAGGAATAATGTCTTTAGTCCTAGTCGACACTGGGCTTCTAGGTCGACTATGGTCCAGATCTTTAAGCAAACAACAAGTAACCCCTCTACCATCGGTTCCTTGTGCAGACCTGGGGCATCCATGCTCAAGGACACACATGGTGTCACAATCATTGTCCAAAATGACACTCGCTTCCCTACTTTCTTCCAGATTCCTGCTGTACACTCTCCCGGGGTTTGCAACCCTTGTCATCGGCATATATTCCGTTTTGGGGATTTTCTCTGGATTGTTGTCAAACGATTCATCCCAACCCCCTTCACTGCTTTTACTACAACTTCCATCTTCCCCATCCGTGTCTGGAATCAAACGGCTTCTCCAGAGTCGCCGTACAAGACCTGAGCGTTTCGACCTGAACATACGACACTTTCTTCTATTTATATGCGTCCTTTATGTTTGCTCACGATTCTTGCGATTGAAAATCGTGATATGGTCGTCGTGCCACATCAATATTCTGTAGCCTGAACGCCGTGCAGTGTAAGCACAGCCGGGGGCAGTATGTTTGTGGCCGAACCACAACATTAGCTAGAATGCAAGCTACAAATGTAGCTAACGTTATGTTGTATCAAAGAGGATATTCTGTTATATAAATTCCGCGTAGCCTAACCTATAACTAAAGTGTTAGTCTACGGCGTCAACCTTTTGGTCGCTTCGCAGCATTTACCGCTCGACTAACAGGATTTTGCGATTGTCCATTTCAAAGTCGCTATCTAGCTGTTTGGCTTTTAGATGGGTCAGTAGAAGAACGGTAGAAACGAATAATAATCGTAGAAGCTCACCAAAGACGAAGTCTACTTCTCGGTCGCTTTGTTTAAATGACTTTCCTTCTTCTTTGGACTTTGAACTGCTTCAGATCGCCTAACCTTTTATCGTATAAACTCCCCTTTGCGAAATAATCTAAATTAATTCATAATCCAGTCTTCACGATAAACCTAAACCAGCGATTTTGAACGCCTGAAGAAACAAAAAGATTCTCGTTGGATCCTTAGAGCTGTGCAATCTTAAGGGATGTGCTCCTATTCCATGATCAGGACTCGTAAATTAGGCTGGCATTCCTCGACCATTTCTTTCGTCGATTCCCCCTTTTTCTTCTTCAGATAGGCTACACACACATACATTCATACACACGGGGCCCCCGAGGAGTGCAACGGAGCCATTGGCTGATTCCCATCATGTGCTAGTCTAGACAGTTTGGCGGCTGGGAGCAGCACTGATTGTTGCGCAAACATGGTTTCAAGTTTCTTAACTCTTAAAGGCGTAATTTCCGCCCGCTTTGAGTTAACACTAAACAATTCCGATGAATTTGTTTACTGTTTTGAATGGCGATTATAGAAAGTTGCATAGCATTATTTAGTCCATACTCGGATGGTCCTATAATTTCAACAGTATTTTGGAGTATTCAAAATGTTGATAGTAACCTGCCCTGATGAATAGACAGAACTCGTTTAATCCATATCATAATAGTGGCTTGATATAGCCATATTGTTATAATGTTGGGTTGGAGTAGGCTATAGGTAGCATAATATGTGCAATCGCTGAGGGAGCCAAATTCTAATGGCTACGTGCATTAGTTTCACCTTGTGGTTCAGGACCGCCACTGGTCATCATCATCATTATCAACTCTCTCATTGATATTCTCATGGGCGTCGTTTGACCTACAGCCCCGGATGTTTTATGAATAGTCCAATTATTATCTTATTATAGATCTCAATTATTATATATATATATATATATATATATATATATATATATATATATATATATATATATATATATATATATATATTTTACAAAGAGAGGAATAAGAAAAGATAGCCCCGGATATCTTAATCTGTCATTCCGATCAGACATGAAAGCCTTGTAAATGATATGATATCATTGATCAGAATTGCGAGATGGCTATGTTTTGGGTCCTCCGTGTGTAATGCAAGCGAAACTAGCAAAAGAGAGAGCCCAGTTACAGGTCTCGTTATTGTTGGCATCTGGTAGTAGCTAGCAAGCTAATTCACTAAGACAAGACTTGAAGGCTGTGGATACAAGAAGGGTTTTCAAAAAGAAAAAGGATGAAAGCAACAAGGCATAGCCTAGGTGAGGAGGTGGAGGAAGAGCCACCTCCTCCTTCCTCCTTTTATGTGTGTCTTTTTATGTGTTAATTTTTTACCCAATTAAATTTGTGAAGCAGACAAGATTTAGCTCTTTTTCAAGAAAAGTTGCAGCAATGTAGAATTTAGTGAATAAGTGAGTGTTATTTTCAATAACCATAACAGCACAAATAATTGACATGAAAATCTCCAAATAAATACACAGTATTTACCATAGGTGATGGTGATTTCTAAGGTACAAAAGTGATTTAGGTAAGTTTTAAAATAATCCCCCAAAATCTTTGAGCATGTATGTGAAATTGCAGAAACGTGCCTCATTATTTTCTTATTTTCTTCCACTGTGCCCCACCCCTCCATGTCCATGTCCAGTGCCAGAGTGACCTGGCATAAAAGAGTTTTCATGTAGACAAGCAGTGTGGTGTTGTATGTTGTATGGATGTGGTTATGTCCATGTGAGCCTGACAGACGACAGGCCCTGCATGCCATGGGGTGTCTTTAGTGTTTCTGTTTCGCAAACTGTGTCAAAATGGTGCATTTAGCTGCCAGAAGCTAAACATTTTTCCCAGTGGAGGATGCGCCCGGACCCCCCTACAGGTCTGGGCTAAGCCCTGAATGTTTTCAACTCCTAGCAACGCCCCTGGATATTATCATTTGGCAGGTTGATTATAGGGTACTGGTGGTGCAATAGCAGGCTTAAAAACAAACTGCTCTCTGCGCTAGCATCTAGAATTTTACAATTACACTTTAAGGGTACCTTGTTGAGGTGTTGTACCAAGTTTTTCGAGTATATATACTCTAGGCAGAAATATCATTTTACGTTTATGTTTCTCTGGCAGGAAATAAAGAGTTTATTTGCTACCTACCATGTGGATGAGGCCACGCCCCTAATAGGTAAGTTCGCTTTGAGTAGCAGAACTTGGCTGTCAAATCTTACTCCCATGAGAAGGACGAGGCCCTGACATAAAAAGAAAATATAATTTACAGAGAATAAAGGCATTAGTAGTGTCTGATTCAAGAGATCAGTCGAATCGTGCATGCAAGCTTATACAGGACAAACAAAAGCTCACATCACAGAGGCCTCTGGCTTTTACAATGGCAAGCTATTTGAACCTCTTCTTCGAGACCATTCTTTTTCTTTATTCTTCTAATAAATACTTTTGGAGAAATATATATATTTTTTGTTCTTGGCATAAAAGGAACTGATGGGTCCAGATGATTCATGCAGTGCTTCAGGTGGGATTATGGCTAACAGAAACGAATATGTGACCCCTGGGAGGTCAAGAAAAACATCATGTACACCTTGGTAAAGCCAATTGGCACTGATACAGTCTACACAGTGATGTAGAAATACCAGTTCGGTATCAATACAACACAACATGTCAGTGTTATATCCTGTACATTTGGATAAAAACATTGTAATGTTTTTTATATAATATAGTATAATTTATTTTAATATTTTTTTCATTCATTCAGTATACACAGCTTTACTTTCTTTGTTTGAAGTGTGTGAAACTTCAAAGGTCTAGAGAGCAGAAATTCTTAAGAGAGTGTAATGGCCTGGGTAAATGGGTCAGGTTTCTTCGAAAGGATCAGTGGATGGAGTGGATGGGGTGAGATGGAGGGGAGGGGAGCAGAGACTCACACAGGGCACCTGTTCCAAACGTGCTCCCCAGAGTAACTCTAGCAGATGCCAGGCTAGGAAACCATTTGAATACTCTGTTGCTCGAGTGATGTGCTGAGTGCTGCCAACTGTGTGTGGATGAACACAAGAGCAATTATCTCCCCTCACAACACATGATATATCAAATCATTCATTTACATCTAGAAGATTAGCAGATAGACCCCCTAACCAGCACTCTTTATTCCTGCATTTTAATTTGTGTCTCTAATGTGGAGGGGGAGAGACAATGCAACGCAATGACAAAAACAAATACATTTTTTAAATCATTGTACATACAATGTCCATGTTGGACGTGTTCAATGTATGCCTTACTGAAACAGATTATTTTCACAGAAACTATGAAGTGTTGTTCAGAGTTGGGCTAGTTTTCTATGATGTAATGCGAATGGTGCACACACACGTCTGTTCCTGTACGTCATGAGGAGAGCCCCAGCCTAGCCAAGCTCACCCTGGCACGCTATATGCCCTGGCAACACTCCAGGGCCCTTCGCTGTGTGTTCAAACACAGTGCTGCAGATTAACACCCAGGAAATCAAGTCGTGTGTGCGTTCACACTAATATCATATGTGTACACTCTAGTATCTCACATGTACACGCATTAGTATTGCTCTGCAATGTGTTTCACAACACAACACTTAACAATAGCCAGCGTACAGAGGACATTGTATCACAGTACAGATTTCTGTATCATTTGATTTGGCTCAGGCAGACAGTCATCTATATTGTAGCGCCATTGTTTCTGTTCTGCAAGATTTCTTTATGAAGTATGTATTCCATGGGGTGAATAAAAAGACCTTGAGACATTTCTGCTGTACGTTCAGTTTCTTCTGAAAGTTCTGCAGACATAGGAAGCACCACCACTCCAGCCATTTATCTCAACACAGGACTGATAACTTGCATGCCTGGCGTCAGTCTAATAATTGCCAAGGCTCCCATTTAAAACCGGCAGATAGTCTATCAGCCGAGGTTGTGCTGAGGAGACAGGGTGGCCGGCACCAAACCACCCCCTAAAATAGCTCATATCCAGGCCCAGGGCCCCTATGGTCCAGCACAGAGGGGCCTGGCAATGTCCACCACAGGAATAGCTTGTCATCAGGTCCATTTCAGCTAATGGCTTTATGGGAGAGATGGTAGACATTTTAGTGCAGAAGTGATAGAGTGCTCTCAGGCCCTTACATCCCCATTGCTTTGGCCTGGTCAGTTAAGGAGCCTCTTCTAAACAAACAGCTGTGCAGGGTGTTTGACAACATGTCTTTTTGAGCGTACCAGTAGGAGGTCATCTATGCAATCTTGGACCAGAGCAGTCCCACCACAATTAGACACAGACATGTTTATTTAACCATTTTACTCACTCACAGAGTTCTGCTACACTGCTTTTCTGTCTCATTAAAGTTTTCTCCACATTTTACCACCCACTTTCATGTGGTATCTTCATGATTCTTCTTTCTCTAGCAGTTCAGTCTTGTTTCTGATCCTTTGCATTTGTAACTGGTAGTAGAGTAGGTTTCCAATATCTCTCTCTGAAAATCCACTTATTTCTCCCTTCTTGCCTTTCAGACACGACTCACGTTTGGGGGGAGTCATCCATCATCATTCCCTCAAATCTGAAAAAAGGAAAATTGATTAATGGAAGGCTCCCCAAAACCATGAGCCCAGTTCTCGGAAGTAAACAATTAATCTTCATTTCCAGTCTTTGTCTAATGGACAGTGTGCATTAGATTATCGGAATGCTGCATGTTGCGGTGGTTTAGGTAAACCAATATATAGGTAAATATTATTTTATTTCAAATACATTTTTTGTTTGTTTGTTCTAGTCTTGTTGTCTGGATCTAAATGCCATCGGTTGAATATTTATTATATGCCAAAATTGCATAGATCTACAGCTTTGCTCTGAAATATAAATAAAAAAACAATCTTGAACAAAAATGATTTCAGAGTTGAGAGGAGAGTGACCATATGAGACCATTATGTCCGTAATGCATTCAGAATCAAAGTGTTTGTTTGTTTGTTTCCCAAAAGGGAAGCACAGCTGAATATCTAAAGATGCTTTCATGCCTTCTCTCTCATTATGTCGAACAGCATGTTTGTTTATATGGTAGGAAAATGAAATCTCAGATCCAGTGTGATCCAAAGATGGCTGTAAGGCCCAGGCGGATGTAATCATTGGAATGCACTTTCTAAGGGAAACGTCTCTGGCTGCTGAGGTTGAGACTATGCAAACAGGGCCACACTAATGGTGGAGTAGGCAGCATAATCACTGCTTAAATAAAATCAACCAAGTTTATGTTCACAGTAGGATTAGTTTTTTCCTGTAAAAAGCATATTAGTATTGTTATTATTATTGCAAATGTTGTTATCGTATATAAATACACTATAACCTTATGGTGTGTGTGTGTGTGTGTGTGTGGGGGGGGGGGGGGCTTTAAGGTTTCCTTTTGTATAATTGCAGTGCACAGTTTCTTTCTGAATATAGATAATAGAAATGTGAAATAGTGTTAAACCTATTAATGTCATTTTATCCGGTTTAAATGATCCTGATGTAAACAGCAGATGCAAAAAAGTTGTGTCCATCACTGAAAATCCTCTTTATTTGGAAAGCAATTGAGATGGGAGTTCTTTGTTGAAGAAGATGTGTCATAGAACTGCACAGTAAACTTCTAAGAAATCACTGTTTACAGTTTACATTAAAACTTTCAAAACTTTATCAAATCTATCAAAGCTTTTTGTATTGTTCATAGGTCATGACATTGTGCCAATTACTGACTGGAAATCTGTTTCAGGACAATAGCTGTTTCATTAGGATTCTCCTTGAGGCACTGAAGTGCATGGGACCTCCTCCACTTTATTTGTTTATTCATAAATAATCCTTTGTTTACATGTGCACCAGAGAGAGAGAGAGAGAAAACTCAAGAAAATGAGGAAGGAAATGTGTCCAAAATAAAGGAAAAGGAAAGGGACCTCTGTGACAGAGACTGTTCCTTGCTGTTCCTGATTACAGCTTTGTCACAGAGCTTTTGGCGCCATGAGTATTGGCCACAGACTGCCGGTCATGGCAGACATGGGAGAGACAATGACTTTTCTGAGAAAACTTGGAATAATATCTTAAGTCTGGCAAGTTGCATAGTTTTTGAATGTGCCATTTCATTCATGGGTTGTAATGTCCTTGTGGAGGATAAAATGGTTTCCAAGTGGACTATGAGAAACTAATTAATCTGAGTGTACAGTCCTCTCAAATAACATTCAGCTGCATCATAGACTAATGGTAATGACTGTTTCATTGAAATTGACCAAGATGGTTCTCCTTTATTTTTTATAAGCTGTCAATGAAAATTAAAAGACTATTTGGACCTTTCAACAATTTCCCTTGCGTGCATCCAAACAGGCATTGTGAGAGACATTTACGTCAGCGCGCACAGCGCCTATATCTAATCTGCTCTGGCCGCTGGGGTGGGGTGGGGGGGTTAGTTGAAATGAGGAGTTAGGAACTGAGGAGCCGTGCGGGCTGGCTACAGGGGAGACTGCGCGCTGAGCAAAATCAGCAGAGGAGATTTCAGACAGGAAGAGCATGGCGTCAGTACAGGCTGGAGATAAGAGCTTCCACTCCGAACACAAACAGAGCTCTCCCCGGCCAGCAGCCCAGCAGGCATCACACAACACAGTAGCCCTCGCTTCACTAACGGCCCTCGCAGCCGTGCTCCCAATAACATGCTTCCAGGCCTAACAACAAAACATATTTTCCCAGTAATATTTCAGGACATGCCTCATGTCTGCGAGTGCTGAAATTTCATCAATTACAAAACATGTTAACGCAATTCTAACAAAGTTTCACTTTCAGAAAGCAAAAATTGCATTACACATTTTGCTGCACAACGTCATTATGAAAGTCATGAGATGTGAGATGTTTCAACAAATCCTGCCAGTTTTGCAAAATGTTAATTAGCGTTCTCAGAAGTGAGCCGAGGCACTTACAAACGTTCCTCACAGTGGATCAACCACTCTTGCCCACATTCTACTGTCTGCTGGAATGAATATAAGTATCATCAGAGCAACTGGGCACAGTGTTTCAGGTGAATAAAGGCTGATGTTGTTCTCCATCCAACTGCTCAGAGACACCAAACTCCATCATCAGTAGGTTTCTCTTCAGCTGCATTAACTAATCACATGAAGCTACCAGCTCATACTGCAGTTGTACTGATATCTTAACTGCAGAATGACATAAGATCTATTTCATAGGTTTTGATATGAGATTTGATGACACATGGAATATCATATGGGGATAGAATGATTAGCATTTTCTATTTGTTCTTGGGATTCTTGTGTTGCTTAACAAAAATCAATCATGACGCAAATGCACAAGAGAAATAAGTGAAAGGGCCCTGAAAGAACCTCTGTTTGTCCCGCCGGGAGCCAGGGTAACTTTCCTCTACAGATAAGAAGGCGAGAGGAAGGAAGGAAGGAATGAAGGAGCTTGGCAAAATCCTTTAGGAAGGGCTTCGACCTCAGGAAGGGCTGGCTGGGGTTGGCAGTGGAGCCTGCAGCCACATACAGTTTGAGGCTGTTTTCATAACGGCGACAAGCGCGGAGAGTGTGGACTCTGGAGAGTAAAGCCGGGTACAGAAGGGTGACAGTACGCAGCACCGTGGAAGGTCAAGCTGGTGCTGGCAGTGAGGAATCTGCTCTTATCACTCCACAGGCCAACCATCATTTGAACAGACAGGCATTGCACAGTCCTGAGCTGAAAACAGGATGGTCAAATGAATGTACGTTTAAGTTCAAGAAGTAGCTCCTCTGCTCCTGTTTCGGTTCAGACGTTAGTGTATTCATGCAACTTATAGTCAAAAGGGAATGTTATGCATTCCATCATTCTGCCCCAAGGATTTCAGCTTCACTGTCTGAACACCTCCTGGCGATGAAGTCCAGCGAAAAGAGCCTCCAACCTGATGGAAGACCAACAGAGGGGTTAAGAAGAGAGCCAGGGTCAAGCATGAGTGCTCCTCGTTTTCTTGTTCTGTTGTGGCCCTGCCAAGACTGTGACTAGTCGGGATGGAATGGAACGGCGATATCTGAAGTGCAGATCACTGTCTGTTCATTTTGCTCAACAGGGATAGCCTCAGTGGGTGATCTTCAGCCGTGCCAGAGTTGCTATTTCTGACACAAACCCAGTTCTTGTTGTCCTTTAGCCTTGTGTCTCGTGCTCATTAACAAGTGTTCAGAGACTAATTTTGAAGTTCCCCCTCTGAGAAACGCGGTTGAAAAAGTCATGTCACACCGTGCAAAAAACACATGCATTTCAAAAAAAGAAATCTTATTTTTCAAGGATGAATAACAGTTGTCTTATCAGAAAGAAACACATCAGATCAATGATTTGATGAATATGCTACCAACACAGCCCCACTCCTGTAAAGTCTGTTCAGGATCCCCGCTGACAGCCCGAGCAAGCCAGGAGATCAGCAATCAATAGCTGCGTGGAACTGTTCTTTTCTTCCTCCAAAGTGAAGAAGCCACATCTGCTCTTAATATCCCCAGTCTGGGCAGGAACATAGTAACATAATCATAAACTCAGAGTCTTGAGCCTTTGGAGCTTCGGAGTTATCAAAATCAAATAATCAAATTGATGCCTTTGACATGTTTTCTTTTTTTTCCCATACGCATGGAAAATAAAATAAGAAATCAAACGACAAATATGGTGAAATATTGGTGATGTCAGTCAGCAGACGAGATGAGATGAGGATCAGGCATGTTACACCCCTCTTTATTTAAAGCCTGAGTTTAGGTTATACTTTCCTTCACCCATTTCCCCATTGCTAATCTTTAGTCGAGGCAAGTACACAATCTCTGAAACTAAACTCCCAGGGCAGTCATTTGCAACAGCCTGAAGCCTTAACCCTATACGTCCAAGTAAAGACCATGATGAGGGAGAGCTCTCTGAGGCAGACGCTGAAGCCTGAGATAAAAACGTCCGTCGTCAGTGCGTAGTGATGATGGAGCGCCCAGCACCGCAGAGATAAAGCCAAACTTTCCCAAGACTGGTAAAGAGTTCTTGGCCTTGGAGTGCGTGTTCACAGCATGGGCTGAGTGCTTCAGAGAACATGCTCTGTATCACAAGTAATTGCACGTGATTCTCCTCTCAACTTCAAAGGCGGGGGCATTGCGGTGTGTGGGTCAGAGGGCAGACCGCTACCCATACGTCCCTTCATTTCCTGTCTGGGTCTGGGGCCGAATAGATCAGGCCTTAGACTGTGGGGTTGACCAGATAGCTATCCCTTGACCTAGAGTTGAGGACATTGTTTATTATGATTACACTTCTTTGTGTTAGGGTCATGCATATTGGCAAAAACACATTACATATGTGTTTACGTTATGTTTGTTCGCATGGGCAAACCATCCCAAGATATCAACAGCATCATGTATTCAATATATGACATTATTACTGAAATGGTGATTCAGATATACTGACTATTTTTTTGATCCCCTTGCGGGTAGTTTCAGACAATGACATCCTGAAAATTAGTGTCAATATCAAAAAAGTTCAGGATTTGGCAGATTACTTTTGAAATGTTACAGGTTAGTGATTAGTTATGGTGTTAAAATGTAATGAGACTGTTTGAATTACTTAAGTAATGTAACTTATTACATTTTATTGCTTTTGATGACTTTTTGATTGGCAGACAAGAAGCGGCATTCTGTCAAATAAATGCAGCCTGTCTAGACAGTGAAAAGATGCATTGCAACTGTTTAGATTATTTTCTTATTTCCTTTTTTACATAATGTGTGTTGTTTTTGTTTGTCCTGTCTTATTGTTGTTTCTATGTTTATGTTCATTTAATGTATGTTTACAATCTGATTGTGTTGTGGACCCCCTCGAAAACGAGATGGTACATCTCAAGGGGTTATTCCTAATAAAGATTTCCAACAATTATAATCTTTTAAGCTTTTTACTAAAAATTATATATTCAGAAGTAGCCCCTTTGTAATCACCCCAAAAAAAATCTCAGTAACTGTAACTGATTACAATTAGTTTATTTTGTAACTAACTAGTTAAATGACTAGTTAATCCCCAATCCTGGAAAAAGTAAATCCTGCATGTCAAGAGCCACGTCCAAAGAACTCAATCTTTTTAATCTTCAAATATAGCCACTTGGTGTTTTTGGACAGACTCAACGTTCTTCTCATGTCCTTATCAGACAAGTTTGAGTAGTCTGAGCATTTGAATAAAATAGTTGGCAATGTCTGTGATGCTTTGATGCTTTATCTCCACAAAACTGTATGATACACGGAGAAGAACCCATGTTTATGGAAACCATAAGATGTGTCTAGCCGTCTAGCTGTACATTCCAATCCTATCTCAGCTGTGAACGGCTTATCAGCTGTCAAGCCTTTTCCGTCTTTCTTTCTCATTTGACTTTGTTTTTATCATGTCCTTTTCCCTACTGCCTGCGTCACTGACACAGACCAGTAACAGTTAATTGCTATTAAGATAAGGAAATGCAGAGACATCAGGTGCCCTAGGGAGGACCCGTAACCAAAACATTAAGGTCTCCACCACCAGGGTCTCCACCACCAGTCTCTGTCCTCACTCCACACAATGCCCTAAAGGGATGTCCGGCTGCCCTGTCACATTTAGAAACACACACACACACACACACACACACACACACACACACACACACACACACACACACACACACACACACACACACACACACACACACACACACACACACACACACACACACACAAACACATACATACATACAAACACAGAGATAGAGACAGACAGACAGGCTCCCAGTTTTTAACTTGATAACTTAAAAAGGCTACATTGGATAGCTCTAACTTACATTTTTAATTACATACAATTTTGGTAAAATATACTTTACATTAGGTGTGCTAATGTCATTTGTTTTGTCATGCCTAACATCTACGTTAAAGAGCAGAAACTTTAACTCATCATACGTGACCCAGGCTAACACTGAGAGAAATACAGAGAGGCCATATGCTGGACTGGAAGTCTTTGCAGAGCAAGCTAAAGACTGAGCTGCACTAGTGGTAAATTACTGCAGCATGGTCCCTTTCAAAGCTCAAATCTGGGATTGGCCATGACAAGTGAATGCAGAGGAACTCTAATTTAGGCAGTGCTGTTTATAACCCCATAATGGATCCACTATATGAAATCTGGGGGTAGGGAAGAATGCTATTCCAAGAAACTCCCTCTAAGAAAAAAGGATCTTTCCAGTGGCACTCATTCTGTGAGCCATACTGTAATAAAGTATCTATCTATCTCATTGCACATTTTTTTCCCACCCAAGGGGATGATATTTCTTGTTCTTTAAATGTAAATGATGAGAAGTTATTGCACGCTCTCCTGTGCTCTGGCCTGTGCTTGTGGAGGAAAGGTGAACATGCATCATGTGTGCAGCACTGGAGCCTTTGGCAGTCTGTAATTACTCAGGGATCCACTCTGGGGGTCAGGCCAGCCCACGCTATGTGCTCTTCCACGAACCCCACCTCAGTCAGCCCAGCTCTCTCTACGTGGTTCCTTCCATTTTCACCGTTCATTGCCATGAACATGTCGCTCACCCACAAACACACAATCCTCTCTCCAGCGAGGGGAGTGCAACCGGAGCTCGGTTTCCTTAGCTTCAACTCCAGGCCACCAGGAGGCAGTGCTGGACTGCTTGGAAGTGGCCATCGTAGGTCCCTCTTTTCAAGAACTGGTTGTCGCAATTTGTCACCTTATAACATATTATTGTGGATGGGATGCAAAAGCTCACTGCACATATCAGTATTCTTGCTGTCAGCACATGGCCAGTTCAGAAGTAGAGCTTTTCAAAGGAGCTAGCAGCCATTGTCTCATCTCTAGCTGTCCTATGCTCTTTCACTGTCCAGATAGAGAGGCAGTATGATCCTCAGATCCCCCCTCAGATTTTTCACTGGATCTTGATGATAGTCATTATGATTGTTTGATGATCGCTTCAGTTACTGTAGTCCCCAGCACCTCAAGAAAGCAACCCTACCCCTGTAACCATTCTGTAACTGTAACACCATACCCATAGTGAGGCAAAGGCTATGTCTTTCAAGTTAGCCCCTGCTGTGTGTTTGGACCCTCTGCCTCTGGTTAGTCCAGAAGGGAGGCTATATGAGCAAGATGGTAAGTTATGTTTGCTAGAAGCCAAAATGGTAAGCATGGTTTTTCATATCTCTTCATAGGACCGCCAGCATACATAACATATGACCAACTTTACGTCCAAACTGAAAGGCATCCTAATCTTCTATCATTGAAAATAATCATATTGCCTGTCTGACAGGCCTAAGCCATGACCAGTTTACTATGGGGCCCCAACCTAGAGAGTGCCTGTGTGGTATTTTTATCTGATTTAAGAGATCAAATGGAACTTGACATGTTGAAAACCAACTTTTGTTTGTTTATATGATCTTATAAATACGTTGATCCAACAAAAAACAGTGTAGACTAAGGCTGTGGTTACATGCATAACCATTCTTTTTTTAAAACACAGATGGTACTTGATTCGACAAACAGAGCAAACAAAAGGCTATAGTTTTATCGGAACGATCATTAACAGCATTCAGCTGGCCAAACATTCTTTACATTATTTCATCCTTGACCTACACGTAACGTCTGGGGCTCTTTTTCTATAACTTTCTGAAGTCCCCTCCTAATATCACCATGTTCATTTCTACAGAAAACATTTAAATGCATGTCAAGAAGAAAAGGCACAATTATGCCCTTGTAATTCTCTGGAAAGTAGTTGTGTGGCTTTGCTGTAGCAAGTGTGAGAACTCCCTTGGTCTGTGTTTGGGTGAGATAACATCAGGGGCTTTGTGGCTGGTGTGGGGTCCACAGAGGGAATGCAGAGGCCCCGCTTAGGTCTGATGTTCAAGGCTCCAACTTCCTGGATCTTTCCCTCTTTCTCTCCTTTACTCTGCTTCAGCTCTGGTTCTCTGTGGATGCCAAAAGAAACTAGATTGAAAACAGTTTTCAATAAAAAAGGACACATTATCATGACGATGATTGCATTGCATATAAATAATATTTGATGGATAATAAAGTTTATGTATGTAAAATAAAAGGTATACAATATTATTGAATCAAATTTGCTTTTAAAAGCACTGATGATACCATTTATGGTTAATCTATGTAATGGATAGTTCACGTTTTTGTGCTGAGTTTCACCAGTTGATTTGTTTCCTCGGCTGCATTGCTCCATGATATGAGATCATATCATCAAGTTAAGTGTTCCATAATGTGAGCAGTTATTTGTCCGGGGCAGTCATTTTTAGGACGAGGTAGTCATTGAGAAGGTGATGAGGATGTAATGAACCAGACAAGGATATTGTTTGGAGCACCGCCCTGCCAAAATCAACTCTAATCATTTATAAAGGCCCTGAAAGGCAAGGGGCTGCGAGCCCGGCGTTAAGTGAAGGTGACAATGTGTCGATGAGACCCCATTACAAGTCAGAGGAAATTGGAGATAAACAGATTTAACGCACCAAAAAAAAGGAGAAGAAACAAAAACGTGATCCCAGTTGGAGGCTGCAGGGCAGCGAGGGGCAGGAAATAAACTTGTGCTTAAGCTGATTACCCAACCAGAGTCCTCGGCCCTTTCAGCAGCTCAGCACAGCTCAGGCGCTCCCAAGCACCCACGTTAATTAGACATTTGCGAAGGAGGGGGGAAAAAGGGAGCCTTGTCAGACGTGCGGGAGTGTTAGTGATGGCTGGCTGGAACGGGGAACGTGCATGCTTTTTAATTGGTCCCCGCGCAGTGTGTTTTGCTGGCCGTTTGGAGCACTGCTGATAATTGTGGGACGCAGGTGGCCGCGGTGGCAGCTCTGCGAAGGCCCAGCATGGACGGCCTGTCCGTTCGTGTCAGGACCCGGAACACTGAACAGACAGCTTCCAGGCCCCTCGGTCAGAGCTGAAAAACCTGCCTTATTCTCATGGTGTCACCCAGTGATCTTCCACATCTACACACTTCCTGAGTTTAACTCCATTTTAACAGACTCGCATCAGTTGATTGACGTAGTTTAGAGTAGTACACCTCTACACTGTTAAAAATATATGTATATTTGTATCCAGTACTTCAAGACATCCTATTCCTTCTGTTGTTCTGGGCAGATAGAAACTATAAGTGACCCACATTTGTATTCCCTGTTTGCCGGTCTATCAACTTTTGATTGCTGCATGATAACCCTTTCTAATGGAACTCTAAACTCTGGAGCACCAATGAGCAACTCTTGCAACTGTCTGGATGCTCTCAGTGGCCAGCATTTCATTTAGATTACAAGGTCTAGAAGCACCGAGTTAACTTCACTATTAAAAGGTGAGCTTAGGCACAGCACTCCTCAACATGGCACCCATACCTGAGTACTTACCACTTGGACATCAGGCCAAAAGTATTTCTCAGTTTGCATTGAACAAGATATCAAACACAATATTTGTGCCATCTGTTAGCTCAAGGCTAGGCTGTGCATAGGCAGATCAAAGGCTTGGGGAGCAATCTAACGCTCTTCACACACAGCTGCTTTTCTCAGAGAGCAGCAATTGGGCCCTGAGTGTGAGACCATACTGGTGGACATGCCTACGAATAAATGGCCCTGTCACCCAATTCAAACATTCTCTCTTCCTGTGAGACCAGCTTAGCCACAAGATGCTAGAGTCCTTAGCCCCAAAATATCATGAAAGGAGTGCTAGGTAGGAGGGCTGTTTACAAATACGGCCGTCCAAAGATGGAGAAGGAGAAGTAGACTTTGCTCAAGCAGTTGGTCCACGTATGCTCTTTCCCACCAGTGTCCTTATTTTAAGCATATTTTTTTTTATTTTAGCAAAGATCAAACCTCATATTTTCAGCTTGACAGCTAAACAAACGTTGGTAGGCTACATATCAGGAATAACCACATCCATAAACACTATACTCTGCTGCCAGTGAGATGATAATAATGAAATGATGACTTAGTATATCTATTTTTACAGCATGTGCCAGGTTATGAACAATCTTGGCTCATACTGTCAAGAAACTATATAAAGTTTTTGCATCAATGTACCAGACTTAGAATTAGTGTGCTAACAAAGCCGTCTCACTAATCATATGAAGTATGTTCAAGTGCACACCAATTTCACAAAGTTCACTTGTACGTTCACTCAACTCTAAGCACCACAACCCCAGTACAGCCATGCCACATCAACTGAAAGCACAGAAAGGATGTTGGCCTGGTCCAGCCTCTGTATGGTCCAGATGAGATAAACGTTCTCTGATGATGAGGAGGAGGAGGAGGAGGAGGAGGAGAAGGAGCTGTCGCTGTCTGACATTAACAGACTGCTTCAACAGGAGCTCCGAGATGGGAAGGGTTGCCAGTGGCCGTGGAGCCGGTGCGAGCGCTGTAAACAGTCTGAGGCGGAGGAGCCATCTGGGTGAGCTGAGTATGATTAATCACATTGGCTGAGGGGGCTGCCGGGCAGATAGATATAGAGGCAGAGGGAGAGGGAGAGAGAGGGAGAGAGGAAGAGAGAGAGAATGAGGGAGAGAGAGAGAGAGCTTGGGAGGAGCCCTGAAACTCATTCATTACCCAGCAGGGGAGCAGGAATGCAGTGTATGGGTGGTCAATTAGTTTACCAGTTTGACTGCAACCAACTTGGTCTCTGGGCAAAGCCATGGGATCCCCACCACAGCCACCTTGACCGTCATACCAACAGCGGCACCAACAGCACTGGCACATGGGAACAAGCTTAGTGTCTACTTCAAGACAGCCTCCTCTTCACCCCCGCACTGCGCAGTACACTTGAATTACACTGGAGTTGTGAGTGCCTATTATCTGGGTTATTAGCTGGTTGAATAATAAAACTTGAATAATAAGTATGTGTAAATACAACACTGTGTGAATGTGTTATGGTTGTCGTGTGTCTTGTGTTTCTTTTTCAAGATAAATAAATGATGTTGGCCACTAGGTGCCACAATTGCTCACAAATACCTGAGTGGCAAGCCTGTGGGTCAGAGCTGAAAAGTAATTCAAACATTCATTCGGATCAACCTCTCAAAACACCCTGACCAGTCAGATGCTCTCTTGAGTAAATAGTGTAATGTCGCAGTAGCACCGTGAATACACTGCTTTACTTCCAACCCATAACTGAGTTACAACTTCCTAACATCGCATTTCCAAAGGTCAGGCCTTCACATTCCCTCGGCCTGCTCCTGCACACTCCCCCACTCTCACGGCCTCCCAAACACACTTCAAACCCCACATTCCACCAGCCGCACACCATCAACCCTGCCCCCACACACACACACCATCAAACCACCACCGCCACACCCGACTCCCGAAGCCACCGCAGACAGGAACAGAGATATCAGCTGCCACGCCAGCGCTCCAGCGCTTAGCACCATCCCACCACTAGACCCCAACTGACAGGGCCTAATACTGGAGAGCCATCATCAAACCGACAAGAGAGAAGCAACTGCCGTTCTCACAGGGTGCATAAATACACGAGGCGCGGGGGCGCGTACATGTTTCTGTGTGGCTGGCGTGCCCAGGGCCCCTGTGCTAAGACCCCCCTGAGAAGCCAACACATCAGTCCCTCTCATGTGGGTGAGAGGACCAGCACAGCTGTGCCTTGGGGGGGGATTAAGATCATAGGTAGCCTCCAGCAGAGCTCTCGCTTTCTCTCTCTCACTCTGTCTGAACGCAGAGGCCAAAGCCTGCTAAGCCTCACGCCATGTCTCTCAACCCCGGGGCTGGGCAAAGCCCCCCATGTTCAAAAGAGCTGCATTCTCAGTGTTAGAGGCACTAAGGACCTGGTGTTATACTGCCAAAGACAACTTCCTCATGATTAATAAACATATTACTGTGAGACCCACTTTAACTTAATGAAGAACAGGGTCATTTATGGAAAACATTGAGGAAACTTTTTGTCGTACAGTTCTGGCACGTCTACCAAACAGTACAAAGTGAACCCCAGTGAAGATCTCAAGTTAGAAGAGAGAAGAACATAAAGATATATGTTCTCATCATTTTTTTTTCTTTTTCTTCTGCATTCCTACTTTTATTTATTTTGGGTTTAGCCACTCCACTTTTCGCAGAACTCTGTGATGTCTGTGATCTTATTGCATCTGTATGTTATAAAACCATATGCCCTTGAGCTTTTAGTTCATTTAATGTCTTCTGAACACATAAATACTCTTTCATTAAGGTTAGTATGCTGGAAAAAGAAGACACAACTTACCAGCCTTACCAATGACGCCATCAAAAGCCACACTAAAACAAATCACACAGGCTAGTCATTGTTTTTCTTTCCATTTGTTTATTATTAAAATAGCTTGTCTTGTGGGTCTGTGATTGTTGTGCTAGAGAATGTGCTTGTCATTTATAAAAAGTTTTTTGCATGGGGGAGTGGGTGTGTTGGCTTGTTTCGGGGATCAGCTGAATCGAATGCGACGCATGGAGCCGACAGTGCTGTTCTGAGCCCCCCAGTCAGAGAAGTTATTGAAGTCCTTCTTCTCCAGGACGTAGTGGGATCCTCTGTAGTTGGGCTCCTGGTAGACCACCCAGCTGCAGCCATAGCCAGTCAAAGATATGAAAGCGAGAAAACAATAAACAGAAGTGAGAAAACAAAAAACAGCAGTCCTTGACAAAACAGAATGAATCATGACTGATCTTATCTATTCCCAAAAGCCTGTACAGTTCGCATTGGAAATTTACCAGAATAAGCAGACGTTAAGCAAACGTTAGATATGAGTAAAAAGTTTTGAAGTGAGAGGAAGCCTGTACTTACGCGCCACCCAGTACTCGGATGGAGGCAGCCCTGTTGAGGCTGTAGCGGGTCATGAGGTTAGGGATGTCATCCTGGAGCTCTGTCCTCTTGCCTGAGAAACCAGCCCTCTCGTACAGCTGGGCTCGGGCAGGTGTGGAGTCCTGGGCCCCACACAAATACACACACACACACACACAGGAGTTAGAGAGACTGCTCGTCTTGCGTCATAACTGTATTATTTAGCATATTTTAACTTCCAAGCTTCTGAATAATATTCTCTCAATCCCAACAATTCTGTCTAGATATGGATTCGTTACTCAGACAGAGTGGGTAAAATCTGCTTTTGTCTAATTACATAGCTTTAACATAACATAATGAGAATGATTCCTTTTTGTTTTAATGTAAGTGTCGTGCAAAGCACCTGCTCACCTGTTTCACAGTGCGCACAGAGCCGACTCGGTCAGCCTGAGCACACCACTTCTCAGTGCAGTTATACTCCCCCCGATCGGACATGTCCCACAGGTACTGACGCCCTCGGAAGTTCTCATGCTCGAAGCCCACCCATCTATGGACAGAAAATATCAGTCAGTCAGAGACACTTAGAGAATGTCAATGTTCATGTCCAAGTTTCGCCTCTGGTTGGTAACACGGGTGTGTGTGTGGAGACTTACGCTCCACTTTCGACCTGCACGGAGTTGCATCTTTCTGGGAAGTTCTTTTCGGCGAGCCTCTGGCAGTCGGAGCTTAGGTCCAGACGTCTGCCAGCGAAATTACGCTGCTCGAAAAGGGTCACCTGGCGGAGAGAGTGGAAACACATATGTGAACACGGGCGACACTCAAACTGATATACACGCGCATAAGAAAACATGTAGGTTCTTTTAACTCGGCATCATAAAACACAAACCATACAGGTGTCAAATATTATTACTGTACTGGGGTAACTCCAGTAACAAAGATGTATGTAGCTAAGGCAGAGTATGTGAAGGCAGAGATAAAGCGTTGAGGAACTCACTCTCCCACCGGACCCGTAGAAAGCACGTTGGAGCACAGACCCCAGCTTGCTGTGGACACACAGAGGGGGACAGTTACTCACACACATGCAGGTCACAGTCACATTTTTAACTTCACAAATGAAAGGTAATTTTCTATCCATGATCACCTGATAACAGCAACGTTGACCACATATACACCAACACATTTTGATCAAGGAAAATTCATGTTTGTTGTTTTCAGAAGGGACCATTTTTTTAGTTTTTCAGTGGTGGTCACAGGTGAAGAGCACAGCAAGACTGCACTTATTTTATTACGCTCTTAAGTGCAGTAAGAGGGCAATTCTGTGTGGATGTGCGATTGTTCATAGGATATATTCCATTTTCCCCAGACATCTCAATTCAGTCACAAATCATTCATTAGGATCTGATTTTTTGGAGACGTTTGGGTTTTCTCAGAGAGATACAAAGTGCACGCCAGCACAAGGACCCAGTGCTGTTGTCGGGGTAAGGGGGTCTGACCTTTCTTTTTTGATGGACTGGCTTGTCTTCCCAATCCCCTAGACCAAGTCAGCCCTGTCCTCAGAACAACACTCTGAACATACCTGGTTTGTTGGGCTAGTCCTGGGACCTTAGTAAAGATGTTCATGTCAGCTCGGCGAGGCCTGATAAATGGCCCTTAAATACAGCGGCCCAGGTCAACCAGGGGCGATACTAGAACACTCAGAGTCCTTCTGCCTCCCTCTCTCTGGCTACTGGCTGCATTGATATGCTAAACACAGGCCCACACATATGCAGTATTTTTGTTCACGCCTGACCACTGTGTACACACACACACACACACGCACACACACACACACACACACACACACTGACTCTCACACACAAAAAAACACATACACGAGGGGGGAAAAAAACAGGGAGTGCAGTGCAAACACTTTTTCCTCAACAATTCAGCGTTTTTCAGACGGCCAGGGGCACAATACGCTGGCCCTCGCAATAATAAGCACATTCATCAGGGCGCGGCTCGACAGCTCAAGAGGCGCCTCTCAGGGAGCCACGGCAACAATGAGGACGGGGACTCTCCAGAGGCTACCGCAGCAGCAGGCTTCTGGGAGATGGAGCTCCTCTCCACGGATCAGTCAAGGGCAGAACTCACGGCCCAGCCAACTGATCGTGATAAAGTCTACTGATCTAAGCACAGTCTTGGATGTTTAGTCCATCTAATGGAGACCTAGACTATCTGTCTGTATTCATTTTTTCACTTAAAATATGAAGCAAAATAAATACATTTTAATGTCCTATGCCAAAAATGTTTATGTGATAGAGTCCTAGTGGTCTGGAGGAGAATTATAGACATATGAAAGAAATATTGGAAGTGTTTTATAATTCAGGTCTTACAAAATAATTTAATATATTGACCAAAAGTTCTTTCCTACACCTGTGCTTATGAGACATTGAAGAGAAGAATGTGTATCAGTAGTGTACTGAATGAGAAGCATGCTTATCATTAGTGTACTGAATGATAAGAATGTTTATAAGTAGTGTATTGAATGAGAATTCAGCTTATCAGTATAGTCAAACTCAACGCCTCATTTTTTTTTACAAACAAGCATAAGCAATGTTTTTGACAAGCAACACATTCCTGTCCATTTCAGTGAACACCTGTATAAGGAGAAGAACATTCTCTAAAATGGTTATTTCAACAGTAATATACAAAAGTTTACAACCACAACCCACATCATACAGTGACCATGAAGGCCCCAATGCCTTTGTAAAGCCGACGCACAAGGCCACCTCCCTCGCTAACATTAACTTTGCTTACAGGGTGAAATCCCTGTTTCTAAAAAACTTGTTTGTCCCAGCATATTGCGCTCACACTCCATTGAGCCTCAATGGACGGGTATTTGGGGTCTGTGTATTACGCACGAGACCCCCTGAATAGAGAGCAATCTGCTGGATGCTTCGCCACTGTTTTGTGACAGCACTGGGGAAGCCACTGAAGAGATTTGTTGGAGGATGCGTTAAGTCCAGAAGCTTGGGTACCTTCTGGCATTTTGTGGTGGTTTCCAGCCGCGACAAATGCAAGTGCTTTCACAGGTATGTATGTGGATGTGGTGGGGGGTCTGTGTCACAGACAGAGACAGGGACTGAGAGGCACAAGAGAGATATAGACGCTGCTACTTTTGTGGAACTAGTCTTACGGGGAAATTGATTTGATCATCGAGCATCGAGCATCAATTATTTCTTTAGCATTACAGCCAAAACTTTATGATGTCTTTCATAGTGGCAGCTCTGGAAAGACTGACATACTTCCTGTCCCTCATTGCCTTCTGTGTTAGTGTGTCGCACAGTTGGCTGAAATGAAAACTTTCCTACCAATATGGATCTGAAGAACGGGCCTCCAACGTTTGCATTACCGAGTGACTACATAAGAATTTGACTTTTTGTTGTTCTGCTCTGAAATGCCTCCGGCTTCGATTTGTGTCTGCACAACACGTTTTGCATGCTGACCTTTTTTAGTAAGTATGCTTTGATGGCAGGGAAGGACTGTCAACGACTTGAGACAACATTCATGAAGAGCTTTTGTTCACTGCACAGGAGTAACAGTGACTTTTTCTCCCGACAGGTCTGACTGAGAGAACCATGGCACCACACTTTGCACTTGTGTTGGTGATGGTGCTGAGTGTGACCGCATCTGAGGACTTTGACTGGACAAAGACTGACAAGGGAGCCTTCTACTATGGAACTTTTCCAACTGGTACAGCAATGTGTGATGACTCCAAACATTTGCAATTGTAAAACATCTGCTAAGTAGTTCTAGAGAAGCTTTAAACGTAGACGTTTCAGATCATCATGCACGATGCATTTGATTTCTTGGATCGAAAAAACAACCCTAATTGGTTCTCTGCACTGCAATGCTGAACAGGGTTTTCATGGGGTGCCGGCAGCTCGGCCTACCAAACAGAGGGTGCCTGGGACAGAGATGGCAAAGGCATGAGCATCTGGGATGCATTCGCCCACAAAAAAGGCAAAATCTTTTATAATGACACCGGAGACTCCTCCTGTGAGGGATACTATAAAGCCAAGGTGAGCCATGACATCATGTTCAAAAAATAACTATTCTAAAACAAAGTATGAAAAGTTGGTCCTTGATCTAACTGCGTTTTGAAGTATTCCACTGTCCCTTTTCCAGGAAGACATTGTCTTAATGAAAGACCTGAAGTTAAACCACTACCGCTTCTCAATCTCTTGGCCTCGTATCCTACCAAATGGAGTTAAATGTGAGATCAAATACACGTTGCTTATATAGCACTCAATGGTAAATAGGAGCTATTTTTATGTCTGAGTCATAGTTTTTATGTTGCCTATTTATTTATTTCAGCAGCACTTCATGTAAATGAAAAAGGAATCCAGTATTATGATGACCTAATCGATCATCTGCTGGAGAATAAAATCACCCCGATTGTTACTCTCTATCACTGGGATCTACCTCAGGTAGGTGAGATATTTCACTGAATGCCCACCACCAATAACACGGTGGTGAGACTACAAATGCAGCATTCATCAGTAGAGAAGATAATGTGTTTTTCTTGGAATGGGCAAGACAAATTTGAATGAATATTATTATCTTTAGACTTGTATTAGTGTTGGTATAAACCAATCGCATAAACCATCCTATTTTTCCCAATAGGTTTTAGAGGATAAATATGGGGGATGGCAAAACGTCAGCATGGTCAGCTATTTCAATGACTTTGCCAATTTATGCTTTGAGAGATTTGGTAATCGAGTGAAATACTGGATTACATTCAACAATCCATGGGTAAGTCACCTGAACATTTATTTACTTGTATTACTCTCTACTTTAAGCAACACTATGCACCACATTTCCAGTTTTCAGCTATGTCTCATGGCATGGGATGAATTTGTGGTAGTCACTATAAATTCAGACATCTAATTGTGTGTGAATATGATATAATTTTACTATGACGGTATACTGTATATGGGATGAATTGTCATTGCAGGCTGCAGCTGTAGAGGGCTATGAGACAGGGGAGCATGCACCTGGACTAAAGCTAAGAGGCACAGGATCGTACAAGGCTGCCCATAACATGATAAAGGTGCCGCATATCAAACGTATAGACCTGTCAATAGCAATCCAGCACTGAATTTGCCGATAGCCGTAATGAACTAATTACTTAAAAAATGTTTTTAAACTTTAATAAAAAGAACAAAATTCACAAATCATTCAAATAAAAATCTAAATATACTCCTCACATCCTGTCTGTTTGGGTCTCCCTCAGGCACATGCAAAGGTTTGGCACACTTATGACACCCAGTGGCGGAGCAAACAAAAAGGTAATCAAGAGCTCCCTCCAGTTCAGGAGGAAGATATCAGTAAAGAGCAGTGATGCAGAGCTTACAAAAATGATCAAATGTTGAGTCAGAGTAAAGAATGGGCATACCTTGTTATGTGCTGTGAAGAGCCGACACCATAATGGTAACTCTTTATTGTAGGACTGGTGGGGATCTCACTGTTAGCTGATTGGGGAGAGCCGGTTGACACCACCAATCAGAAGGACATTGAGGCTGCAGAGAGATATGTGCAGTTCAGTTTGGGATGGTTTGCCACACCACTCTTTAATGGAGACTACCCTCAAGTGATGAAAGACTACATAGGTGAGCAAAAGTAGAGACTACAGTAACACTATTTCACTGTCAACAAATCCAGTACAGAGTTATGTTTCTGCTGAGGCTCACTTGAGGAGAATGTAACTCTTGGCTCTGGTTGGATGTTTCATGTGTTTAGGAAGGAAGAGCGCTCAGCAAGGGTTGGGGACTTCCCGTCTGCCCACGTTCACCTCCCAGGAGAGGAGCTACATCCGGGGCACCTGTGACTTCCTGGGGATCGGCCACTTTACCACCCGCTACGTCACCCAGAAGAACTTCCCTTCTAACCGCGGAAGCAGCTTCTTTACTGACCGTGACCTGGCCGAGCTGGTGGATCCCCGCTGGCCTGACCCTGGCTCAGAGTGGCTCTACTCCGTGCCCTGGGGATTCCGGCGTCTGCTGAACTTCGTCAAGGTATGACCTCACTGACAGGTGCGCTCTGTGAAGAGCATAACTATATGATGGACCATCACATGCACAACACAATGTACTACAATGTTGACAGAACTACTCTCATCAGTTTCGTTGAGGTTGGATGAGGATTGCTTTTTGCTTGTGTTTGTCAGACCCAGTATGGAAACCCAATGATATATGTGACGGAGAATGGAGTGTCAGAGAAGATGATGTGTACAAATTTATGTGACGACTGGAGGATGCAGTACTTTAGGGAATACATCAATGAAATGCTTAAGGGTGAGGTCAAAAGCTTTTATAGTATCCCCTAAAAGTAAACACAACAGAACAGAAATGTTGACTGATGCACCGACCTATTCATTAAAATCCTCTTGCAAATGTTTTTTGTTTGGTTTCTATAGCAATAAAAGATGGTGTTGACGTCAAAGGATACACTGCTTGGTCTCTGCTGGACAAGTTTGAATGGGACGAGGGCTTCTCTGAGAGATTTGGTCTGTACTATGTGGACTTTGGTAGCAAAGACAAGCCCCGGTATCCTAAGGCCTCTGTTCAATACTACAAACGAATCATCAGCTCCAATGGTTTCCCCAATCAGAGGGAGGTAAGACAAGAGATTTGTGTTATTATTATCAGCAATATAATATTCATCATCCTGTATTTTATTCATTAGTGTCATTGTGATTGTTAGTAACCACCAAGGGTGTTGCTAGGAGTTTAGAACCCCCCCCCCCCCCCCCCCCCCCCCCCCCCCCCATTTAAATTCTGGCTGCTAAATGCACCATTTTAACAGTTTCAGACAGAAACGGTAGGCCTAGACTGCTCATGGCATAAGGCCTGTCATCTGTCTGACTCACATGAACATTACCCTCTCCATAATACCACACTGCTGTCTACACTCTTATACTATGTGACACTGGACATCGCCATAGGTTAGCCATAAGGTCAGCCTTTGTTTGGTAAACCGAGGTTAATAGGGCCTATAAAGAGTGAACATCTGAAAATGTGGATGGCCAGGCCTAATGACCCCCGTGGAAACCACTGTAATTTTCAAATATACTAATTTCATGGCGTTCATCTGATGTCATGTCAGGTGGAGAGCTGGAAGAGGAAGGCATCAGAAACCTGCTCCTCAAGTAATCAGCTCCTTGCTGCTGGTAAGGGAAACACTGATTAGCAGACTAACCATTGTCTCTGGCTCATTTTAATTTAAGAAAATACCTTTTAGAACTGAATCATTTCTTGATCTTGAACTCTGTAGAATGTAAAACATAAATGAATATTTCATCTGTTTTTTATTGAATCTGTTAATTAAGTTGTTCGAACATGTCGGTTGTTTCAGATATAACATCAGAAATGTCTGTGCGTGAAATTTATGACAAAGCTACTAATGTATGGAGACTGTATCCATCTTATCCTTCCCATCCCATCACTCTGTTTCAGATCCTTTGACAAGTCACATGGAGATGGTCACTGAGATTGTGGTTCCCACTGTGTGCACTTTGTGCATCCTCCTCAGCGCCATATTCCTCATGTTTCTACTCCGAGGCCGAATCTAGATGAGATTTTACTGCCATTCATGTCCTTTACAGACAACTGTACATTTTTTTAATTGTCTTTATGCTTGGGCCACGTAGAGCTCCATTCATAAAAGATGGCCTCTGTGATTCTGAGGAAGTCAATCATGGAAAGAATGTTGAATTTTTAAGTGTCACTTTACATTTCAGAAAGATGATGGCTCAGAAATTTCAGTGTGTAGATTTATTTTTAGCATCAATCCACCCCTCACTTACACCCTGACGTAGTTCAGATTTTCCCATATTTGAAAGCAGGTTTGGTGTTTGACGTGGAAAAGGTTAGGCTTGGTCATAGGAAAGTGAATGCAATTGTATAGGTCGAAAAATAATACACTCATATAGCTTAAACAAACTTATTGCAATGTGTACATTTTCTAACTGGAAACAGACAGCCTTACACTTACTATGTCAGTGCATACCACCATCCATGTCTTAATCGAAATACTTCATTAAATCATTGAATATTTTTTAAAACGAAACTGAGTAGCTTCTGTTGTTATGGTTGTCTTATACTTATAGTATTTATATTAGTAAACAATAGACCTGAAACAAAGACATAACGTTGACCATCATTTACTAGGCATGTCTTCAAGGCTGAACACTCGCGCATGCGCGCTCATTACATATCAAACCCTGCTCACTACAATGGTATCACGTACTTGCCGTGAGGATTGTTTTTACCGCACATGCCTTTAGGAGCACAGAAACGCCAATTAATTCTAAATCTGCTTCAATGTCACTGCCACTGTCTGTATGAAAAATGCCTTGGCTATACAAGCGATCTACGTTTTCATAAGCAAAATACTCTGCAGTGACAGATCCAGGCCAGTAGAGAGCTGTAGCCGGCATTTTAGTTGTTTGATTGAACTACACAATAACCAGGAGAGGAAGAGCCGGGAAAAGCAGTCGCTCAACACACAAGTCAAGGTACGGACCAAGAGTTTTAAAAGGCATGCAACTATCTACCTGTAACACTGCTTGCCTTGGTCAGAAACAACAGGTCGTGATTATTTTGTGTGCGATATTGTTGCATCTTTTATAGCAAGGTGTATTGAGGTTTAAAGTAGGCAAAGCCCACTCTCCCGCCATTGGACGCAGCCTGGCAGGATAACATTAACGTTAGCTGGTAACGTTTAGCTAGCTATCGATAGCCACCTAATTCACTCTGTTTATATTCATTCTGTTAATATTTGGCTAAATACTCGACCTAACATTTCTGCATTGACCTACGAAATGAAAAACGTTCTTTACTCCTGAAAATATAGCATATCATTCTTACTTAACTGGAGCCTATCATTTGTCAGTGGAATACCATTTCACTTATGGCTATAATGTAAATAACTTGTGGCTATAATGTAACTTCTGCTATTTAACTTGAGTTTGAGAGGTTGCCAGACCGTTGTATCTACCTAGCAAGCTGGCTATGGTTTTAACTATCAGTATGACCAGTGCCCCTCAGTAAGCGCTGGCCAGCATAGGGTCAGTTGCGCAAAAAGCTAGCAAAGTTACTGCAGACCAGTTAGTTCATGTTAGCTTGTTCAGTATAAACAATGTGAGACGAGTCTTCGTGGGTTTGGTAAAAGATACCTAAGTTCAAGTTCAAAGTACTTTATTGTCATTGTCCCAAAAACAACGAGACAGATGAGGTAGCATCAAACAGCTAAAAACAACTTAAGTTGCTGTGCACACTAACTGCCACAGCTAAATAATAATAAATAACAATAAATACATAGATAAATAAATATCCCTGAGTAAATAAAAAAAGCAATATATATATTGAGGCCTACGGTCGAATCACAGCCAGGAGGATATATGTTAAATGCTTATCAATCCTAGATGTGTGCTAATAATCCCAGGCAACAATACACCCCACAAATATATATATATATTTTTTGCTTTACTCCTATCAAAATAAAACTTTACACAATGAAATACCCATGAAAAGTAACAATTTTGTATTACAAGTTTCTTTGAAAATGAATTGTAATATGCAAATGAGCTATACACTAATCAAATATGCCCAAAATACACCCAAATAGGCTTAATTTTTTTTCTGTACTCCTACCACAATAAAACTTTACATAGTAAAAGTATACATGAAAAGTAACTATTTAATACTTTTTTGTATTACAAGTTTCTTTTGAAATTAATTTGAATATGCACATGAGCGTCATACTTATTGAATATGTTCTAATTTGCAAAGGCAGAAACACCATACCGCTAGCAGGTACTACCAAGCCAGGCAGTTTTCAGGTTAGAGGCCAGTCTTAAAGCAGCATTGTCATCTCCCATTGGCAGTAGGATGATTGGATGAAGATTGGATGTATTTGTCATACATATGAATGGTGTTTCTGCCTATGCAAATTAGGACATATTCAATAAGTGTGGCGCTCATGTGCATATCAAGTTAATTTCAAAAGAAACTCGTAATACAAAAATGTTTACTTTTCATGGGTACTTTAATTGTGTAAAGTTTCATTTTGATACGAGTAAAGGAATTTTTTTTCATTTTTGGGGTGTATTTTTTCCAGGCATTATTAGCACACATCTCAGATTGATGAGAAATAAAACATATTTTCTCAACTAGGATTTCTTGGGACTTTTATTATGTTTTTCTGGACACCTCATAGAAATGATCTATGCTGAAAAAAAATATTTTACAATTAGTCTGTCGTAAAACGCTACTTTGCTTGGACTAGTCCTTCAATTCAACGGTTGGAGTTCACCAGATGCGGAGTGAATACTAGCGGTGAAGAATCCGAGTGAGGTCGTTCCAGGATGTCTTCACTCATGGAATGACTTATCCAATCACAAATTAATAAATGTAAATAGCTTGGTTATAGAACATTGTCAGTTGTTATGTCCATAGTTGACATAATCCAAGAAGGCTATTTTGTTCTCCAGTTTGCCTGTAATGTTTTTTCCCCCAGCAAGTGCCATCCAACTTCAATATCTAGCTAGCTATCATTACATTCAATTTTTTGACCTTATCCATGACTTAAAACGTTTTCAGGTGCACTCTGAAACGCTTCCTAAATGTTTAACATATGTTTAGTCAGACATCCTTTCTCAACCCTGCGTGTTATTGGTCTGTGGTCTGATTATGATCATTGAATGTTGTTTACAATGTCCATTGCAGGGGTTAAGTGCGCCATGATCGATCCGCTGGAAAACGACTTGTTTGATATCCCTAACTATGAAAACATAGAGGATGAGGCATTCCCACCACTTCCTCCCCCCATGTCTCCGGGACAGGATGAGGGGGATCCATTTGCAAATGGTAAGACCAGCAAAACCAACAAGTCTGAACCGAAGATTGAGTTTCGCTTGCGGTGAGGAATCTTCATTTAGCTAGATGGCCAAGGGAAAGCGGCAGTTAGAGATGTGTGTGGAGATGTTCTCACCATCTTTTAAAACCTTGTTTTTATGTTTAAATTTGTTTTAAATTATTGTTGACCTTATGGTTGTTAAGGTGAAGAGGATGGAGACATCTCAAAGCTACCAGACGTTCCTAAAAGGCGAGGAGTTAAGAGGCCTCAACCTAAGCTAGACTCTCAAAGGTTGGTCAACTCAGTCATCATGTTGTTGACTTTAAAATCACAGTGCCTATGATCTCTCAAAGACTGGCATTTAATTGGATGAATCTCCTCAGACTCACATCTGAAAGAGGACTCCCAGCTCTTCGAAACCTGTTTGACAATGTTCGATACAAAGGCAAAGGACATGAGGTCAGTCCCACTTACTTTTCCCACTCTTGTGTTGCCCCCGTCCTGCCCTTAGGTGTATTTATCTGAAGATGAAAGGACTCTGTCATCTATTCAAGCTTACATGGTCCTATAAGTGTACAACCCCAAATAAATCAGGCTTAGTTAAGTCAATCTGTCTGAGTGAAATGAGTTAATGTAAACTGCTCACAGGTATCAGATGTGTTGTGTTCACCTACCTCGTGTGGCATCTCGGTCTGGTTGCCTGGGTATCTTAGCGTTTGCTCATGTGTCCATCAAGGCTGAGGATCTGAGGGTCCTGATGCAGAGGATGGAGAACTGGGCACACAGACTGTACCCCAAACTCCAGTTTGAGGACTTCATCGACAGGCTGGAAACTCTTGGTGCCAAAAAAGATGTGCAGGTGAGCTGAACAACAACACAGAACAGGAGGGTTGGTTCACAGGGACTGGCTAGTAGTGGTTTTGGTATAGTTTGTAAATTTGATGCGGCTTATACTTTATTTTGTCATAGTAGTATATACTGTAATTAATCAAATCTTTATCTCACCTCTCACCCCCCATCTCCTCAGACCTGTCTCAAACGAATACGACTTGACATGCCCCTCATAAATGAGGACTTCACAAGTAAAGAAGGTGAGACCATGAGATGACCAAGTGTGAAAAAGTTTGGGTGGTTCAATAGTGGTTGAGAGCCATCCTTGTGGCTCTTAATACAAATAATAATAATAATTCTATAATTGTGTCTTTTGAAACATACTTGTGAAGGATGATGAAGATGTATTCAGTATTTTGCCACCCTAGGTTCTGTATGAAAAATTAATGCTTTTTTTTATATACTTAATTTCTGAGCTGTTTATTGTGTTTTGTTTATTTATTGTTCTTCTGTATTATGTAGCCTCTGTCAGGACATTGCTGCAAAAGAGCCTTGTGCTCAGTCAATTCTTCCTGAATAAACAATGAAATATGAAATACTAATTTAAAGCACTGAACTCAAAACCCTCAATATTTTCTCAGTTCAGAAACTTTGAAAAAGAATCAGTTAAATGTAATGTTTTGGGCCAGACGTTAATACATTAAGTGGCACGAAAATATAACAAAACATTTCTCCAAAAAGGCAGAAGGAACTGTAAAATTCCTGTTTGTTGGTGGGGAATCGGAGGTCAGAATTATTTCTTACATTTGTGTCGTATTTGCCATGGTTTCAGATGAGCCTCGCGATCGTGTCCTGGAGGATTCCTTTGGAGAAGGAGGATTCCCTGATGAACCCTTCATACATTCCACCCCTGCCCATGCCTCTACCTCTACCCCTGCCCCTGCCTATGCCTCTACCCCTGCCCCTGCCTATGCCTCTACCCCTGCCCCCGCGTCCCTGTCAGATGAACAGCAGCAGCGCATTGAATTGAACAAGAAGCTGGCCCTGGAGAGAAGGCTGGCCCGGATACAGCAGCAGCAGCAAGGTGAGACCCATGCCCAGAGTTCACACAGCATGTTCAGTGGTGATCCATCACCCAGTAAAACGTGCCAAAGATAATCTGATGTATTATTTAGAATCTCATCTCAGTTATATTTAGAGCTTTGAACTAGAGCATGGGATACGAAACATGAAGGTGAACTGCGCTGTGATTTTCAGGTGCCTCTCAGCCTGACGTGTGTGGTGAGGTTGAGGAACCTTCTACAAGCACATTCACTCAAGTCAGCCAGGAGCAGGAGAAGGAACGTGAGCAGGAGCAACAGCAGGAGAAAGAGCAGGAGAAGGAGCAACAGCAGGAGCAGGAGCAGGACAAAACCATGACCTGCTCAGAACCCAGTGATGTAAACACATCAGAAAAGAAAGCTCCTCCCCAGGACTCTCCATTAGTTGATGATGATGATGAGGAGGAGGAGAACTCTCCAGTCCCAGAAGTGGCAAATGGCGTAGAGGACAGTAGTGATTGACATCACCCTCTTTCTCTTGCCGCTGCCTTTGGCCAGCACCAGGCTCTGCGCAGGTTGCCGATCAGGCTGATCTGCTCTGCATAGCCATAGGTACAATAATACGTTTACCCACTCCAAATTACGCAAGCCAAATACCTATAGGTAGTGTCAACCTTTCTCTCATCTCATCCAACCAGTGCCCAATCATCCTATCAAGCCAAACGAGTTGGCAGTATACTTTTTATTGAACAGAGCTTTGTTTAGCGAACACATTTGTAAATCACCTCGAATGGCCTCTACGCGAATCTTGGGCAATCTGCTTTTGTTCCTTAACTGCCCCACATGTGAGTGACAGAACTGGGTGAGGTCACGGAAGACAGGCAGGACAAGGAAGATTATTGCCCCCATCACCTTGTTCAGATGTGTCCAATTGCACTTTGTTTCATTTTTTTTTTCAATTCTGTTTGGTCTTTGTTTTTATCCTGTTTCATTTGTTTGTAACTATTTCTTGTCTTTTAATAAAGTTTGTTTTTTGTATAAAGAACTGATGTAGTAAAACTTTGTCTTGATCGAGATTATATTGAATTATATAAGGTCACAAAAAGCCCTGCATACAAGCAAACTTGCTATCAACACATTTTATGCCCATAGGCTGTTGCTTGGGTAAAGATACTAAAACCCTAATAAATCACCAGTGTCTTAAGTGAAAAAGGGCTGGTGTTAACTTTAATTCCTAGTAATTCTTTCTAAAATTTCAGGGGGAAACGTTACAGAAAATCTATGAAAATATATTTTTATTAAAAAGCAATTCACAACAATCCATAATTTTGATTAGAGCCAAATAACTCTGTTGCACAGAGTCCATGCTACTGTGAATCAAAACAGCAAGTGACCACTCATGCATTCTATACTTCTGACGTAGTATAAAAAGTGGTTCATTGAGTTCACTTAAGATGAGAAAGTGTACAGTCCCTTTTAACCAAAGCCTTAACGATCTACAATCCAGCATTAGGAAGTCTCTTTATACAAAAGAAGGACTGGTGATGTTATGAAGGCCCTAGGCAGAGGTAGAACATGTCTGAACTTCAGCGCTGGGGGCCTCACAAGCATGGAGGTCCAGCAGGGCCATCTCTGCAATCTCCTGCAGGATTGAGTAGAGGTTGGGTTGCTTGCTCTGTCTGAACTCCCTCTGCTCCTTTGACAGCTTGGGCCCCCTGCCCTTCCGCTCCTCGGCCTGCTGAGAGGCCTCCTCGGCCAACCGCACCACCTCCTGCACCAGCTCGGAGCGGCCGCGGCCTTTGGGTTGCGCCTCCGCGACCGGGGCCTGGTGAGGCCGGCTGCTGATCACCTCCAGGCAGAGGTTGAGTGGGTGGCAGCGGGAGGGCTGCACAGAGATCCGCACCTGGGTATACGAGGGAGAGATGAGGTTAAAAAAAAAAAAAAAAACAGAAAACACAGACGCTGACTGGCAGTTCAGTCAACAAGACATGCTGTTGATTTAGATGTACAGTGGATATCAAAATGAATATTACAAACTCACAGTGATGTGGTCAAATATGCTGAAGTTATGTGTTCCAGTACTCGTGGTGGTGCTGATCCGATCCACCTGTCTCTCCAAGGCCCCTGCCTTCCACTCACAGCTGCCATCACCCTCCACGCTGACCACCTGATTCTCTCGGTTCTTCACATACACAGCACCCCTAAGACCATAGCTAAAATAGAGATGCATAGAGTTACTCGTTACCTGTTTACCTTCTTGCGTCTGTGCAAGACAGCTTTTAAAGCAACTCAGAGGGCTGTACCGTGGAACAAAAACCAGCATGCCGTTGGCCCTGATGGCATAAATCACAGCATCAGCTACACATCGCTCATCCGTGAGAGAGTCCTTGTCTTTGAAGTAGAGGCACTGGAAGAGCTCTGTGGACTGCTTCTGAGCATGCTGAGATGCCTACACAGGGAACAAAGGCCACATCAAAATGTCCAAAACATCTTTAGGTGGAACAAAAACTGGTTGATTTTAAAGTCGCGTAAACAAGGTCAGGAGAGTTCCACTTACTCGGTTCCTGTTGTTAATTTGGTGAGCTAGCTCCTCCAGGTCCTTGTTGGTGGCTGGAACTTTGTTGGGTGCCAGGCCCCTCTCAGCATTAATGGCAGCCATTAGGAGGCGATGCACAATGATGTCGGCATAGCGACGGATGGGGGATGTGAAGTGAGTGTAGCGGTCCAGAGCAAGACCTGACACCACAGAGAGAGACGTATGATACAGAGGATTTATCTTCAAGGGAGATAACATGCTATTGGTAATGGAAAACACAGGCTATTAAGAAGTCAGATTCAAACCCCAACTTGAGACAGTATGAAAAAATACATGATTGTGCTTTCATGGGAAGGAGGAAGTTTACCATAGTGGTAGTACTGCTCTTCTGAACATGCTCCAGTGGAGAAGTACAGTGCATTGGACATGGCCTGAGTGGCCATCATCCTCAGCAGTCGGTTCACTACAGGATCACGCTGGTCCACTGCTTGGTCCAGAGAGTCTGCCAGAGCCTTGTTAGACCTGGGGGAAGCAACAGGGACACCTTAGACCTTTGGGATGGGTGAACAAACCTGGCATGTATTCTTAAGCTGTGTGGACTATACCGAGTATTGATGGCGAAGCTGCGAGTGCGAGCGCTGTCGATGAGCTGGTTGAAGAACTCCTGGCGTGGGGGCGGGTGGTGGCGCAGCAGGGCCTGGTGTGGGAAATGCTCCTGGATCTTGCGCGCCACCCAGTGGTTGGCGTAGATCATGCACTCGGCCACCGTCTCGTGCACCTCCAGCGGCTGCCTGGGCACCAGGGCCGTGATGTTCTTGCTGCTGTCCAGCTGGGCGCGCACCTCCACGCCCTCCAGCTCCAGCGCGCCACCCTGGTCCCGCTGCGCCCGCAGGTGCCGTGCCACACGGGTCAGCAGCCGCAGGGCCTGCAGCAGCTCCACCCGGCGCCGGCTCCGCTCCGCCTCCTCGTCCAGACGGTCCAGCTCCGGGACCTCGGCCCGCTCCCCGTTCAGCAGGCTCTGAGCCAGCTCGTAGTGCAGCTGGTAGGAGGAGCGGATGAGTGTGCGGCCGTACCACACCTTGCACACTGCCAAAGACTGGGCGTCCAGCTGCCACATCACACTCATGGCGTACCTGCAGTGGAGGGAAACCTCAGCTTCTTCACACTGATCGAAAGGAAACCACCCCTCTCCACCCTCAACGAAATACTGTAAACACCTTCTTGACTTCAAGTCAATTCATACTAAAACCATGAACATGGCATGAACATATTTATATTTTAAGTAACTTAGATACGCTTCAGATTCCTAGTTCAACTCACCTGTCCACCCCTCCCAGCAGGGAGCAAAGGTCTGCACTCAGCACTCCCGGCAGCATGTCATACCTCCGGTCCGCCAGGTAGTATGTGGTAGCTCTGGTACAGGAAACAGGGTGGTCAAAAGCTAGCTTTAAAACTAGACTTAAAGTTCAAAGGTCAATGAGAGCTTTGCCCCTCACCTTGACCGGGCCTCCAGGTCAGTCAACGAGCCCTCCTGGACAAAGTGGGTGACGTCAGCAATGTGGACGCCCAGCTCTAGACGGGTGCCTCCGGGCAGGAGGCGGACGGACAGCGTGTCGTCCACGTCCTCGCAGCCCAGCGGGTCGATGCTGAACACCAGGTGTGTGTCCCTAAGGTCCAGCCGAGAGCCGACTTCCCCCGGCTCCACACTCCAAGGCTGTTCAGCCGAGCTCTCCGGCATCTCCCGCAGCTGAGGGGGGGTCACAGGTCAATAAGCTTCTGGCACAGAAAAATGCATTGTGGGACAACAGAACAAACCTTCAGAAAAAGAAAGCCCCATGTCAAATGTGAAAAATGGACAGGTGCATAACAGAGGGAGACTCTGGTTTCAGTAACGTATGTTCATTTTTACATTCCAGTTTTATTTTTTTTAGACTTTAACATACGCCTAATGTGCTCATAAAACCCGGACCTTGTTGAAAGGTCTGCTACAGCAGTCTCACCTGTGCCTCAGAGAATGGAGGAACGTTTATGCAGTTTTCCACCAGGATGGTTTGGACTTCAGTTTCCAGTTCACCGGACTTCCCCAGAACCCTTACAGTGTGGCCATTGGGATAGAGTGAGTTGCTCTCCCATGAGTCCAACCGCACGATCACTCTATGGTCCTGATGAGCACAAGCACAGTTCTAGCACATTTACGAACACAAACAAATGTTTCAAAATAAGCCGACCTTACTGAAGTTTACGATTACTTTAACTTTAAGATTAAATCAATCCAGTCATCATGAGATATTGTGCATGTGTGTGTATTTGTGTGTGTAGGGAAGGTCACCTGCAAAGCCTCAGCTTGCTGGGTGCTGATGCGGATCTTGGGAATGCGGTAATCCCAGGGTGTGACCAAAATGCGCTGAGAGTTGCGACTCTGCGACTGCACCTCCTCCCTGGGGGGAAAGGTCACTACGTAGTCTCGCCAGTTCCTCTGAAGAATCCCCACCACCTTGCCTGCAGGGTGAATGAACAACACTATAAGGAGAGGTGCCTCTGTAATCAGCTGCTTTCAGAGATCCAATAAACCAACAATAGGCTCACAAAAATAAATAAATCGTCCCAGATTTTGGTTGAAGTTTGGTTGTTTGAAAAAAAAAAAGTACCATTTAAGTTACCATCAACATCCTTTATTACTCTTCCAACATGTGAACTTAAACTCAGACTTAATGGGGTGGGCGTGGCAGGTTTACCTGTGGGCATGGGCTGGCTCTGGGGCTCCTCCCCTGCCTTGTCCTCCCCCTGGCCCTCGTGCAGGGCAGTGTTGCGCCCTCGCCACTCTTTGGCGGGCAGCAGCTCCACGGCCACCAAATCTCCATGCACCGCCCGGTTCCGGTTCTTCCCCCCGCAGACCAGCACGTCACTGTTCAGCTCTGCTCAGTCATGAAGGTGATAGTGGTGTGTGAGTGAAGATAGTAAAAGCGTTTAAGACAACAGGCGCTTTTCCACTGCACTGAACTCCGGGCACTTCCCAGGTGGAGCGAACGTTTACAGGAACGACCCCCTTATCAGCCCTTTCAGCCTTTCTGTTTTGTTTCCATTGCTGTGCAGGAACTACAGACCTACAAGTGACGTAGCCCAATACATCCATCAGAAGTTTGAGGGCCGCACAGAAGAACCCATCCTGGCAGAGGTATTTTTTCTGCCCTTGAAAACGGCCCTGAAGGGGATCCTACAGGGGCAGTTCCTGCCGTGTGAAAACCACCTAAAGGTCCCGCCCCTCCCTAAAAAGGGCCTGGAGTTCCTGCAGTGGAAAAGCCCCTAGTGAGGCTGGTGTCGAATGATCTGGAGTTCCTGCAGTGGTAAAGCCCCTAGTGAGACTGGTGTCCAATGACCTGCTCACCTGAGTTCTTGGTGGTCGAGCCCTCAAATCGGACAAAAGCCTCGTGTTGAGCTCTGTGCTTGTTCACGTTAAGGGTACCCTGCAAACACACACAAAAAATAATCCTGTGAGTTCTAATCTAATAGCAAATGACTACATTTAGAAGCACAAACTCTCCATGCTCAGGTCATAGTTAAATTAGTTTTGCATGGAGGCTGAATCCCATTATAAATGCCATGCACAAACCATAGGGCACAGCACCTACATTCGTATCAATAGAGCTTAGTCATCTTTATTTAGAGGATTTTACATTTTTGTTTATGAAAGCTTGCATTTGGAGCAGGCATTTCACCACTGTTCAAACAGAGCACTATTTCCTGCATGCTTGCCTGGATGAACCTGCCAGATTTGATCCCTGCCTCCAGCACCTCACCAGGCAGGTGTTCTGCATACTCTCGCTCTGTGCTCTCACTCTCACGCTCCTGCAGGGCCTGGCAGATGGAGCTGTACAGCTCCTGAGCTGCCGGCAGGTCAGGCCAGAAACTCTTCAGGTACTCCTAACAGCGACAACAGATAGGTCAGGATGAAATCATTAGGACACATAATATACCACCATATTATGAATGGATTTGGTCTGTCTGTCTGGTACCTGAGTTGAGATGACATAAATCCCACTGGCGCTGCTACCAAACTCAGCCACTGCTTCCTGGTCCTCTGTGATCATGACCACTGGCCTCAGGCCGGCCAGATGATCGTGGTACCACACCGCTGCATGGTAAATACACCTACCAAAGGAGACCAGTTGTATTACTCTCATACCGATGATCAATGGGCTTCACAGAGTCCTTTAGTGATTATACATCAGACTAAACTCATTTGTTTACTCTGTCTAATTTGTCAAGGGTCACATTTGCCAAAGGTCACATAAGAATAACGCTCAGAAATATTTAAGTAATAACTCCACTCTCATGCAACTCATCACACCTGTCTAATGTGGGCAAGTCGGTCTGAATGAGGGTGCCTTTCTAAAACCGGATCCTCCCCACTCCCTCTCTTGGAGAGTCACAGAGGGCATCCTGTTTGTAGCAACACCACAGAGGGCACTCTTAATGAAGGGGTAGGGTGTAATACAGTGGCAAGCTTTGGGATGCCCACAGCCAAAAAAGGAAATTGACATCAAAGTTGCATTCACTGAAATAACGAACATAATTAAAAACACCATAAAACATACGTTTTGGAGCCTCAGACAAATATAGGATTTCTTTCCCCTTCACTCTTTTCATTCCGTGTGTGTAAAGCTACATTTCATGTTTTATTTACGTTAATATCTCCACATGCTATAATGAGTCATTTAAGGACATTGGGCCGCAGACTCCCTGTCGGAGGGCTTTATAATCCACTTCCACTCCGCTCTAATTGGTTTTGGATGGCACTTAATATGCCAGACCCTCCACATGAACGCGCAAACGGAGTGGAAGTCAATAGGGAGAGGGTGTGTAGGGGGTGGTTTTTGAAAGGCCCAGGGTTGGCAGCACAGCGTGAGTGTGATTAAGGTCACTGACCTTGTCTGCCATTTCTCTTGGGTTTCTCCCTTCTCCCGAGGGCAGTAGGAGTACTGCTGGAACTCATTTGCAAAATGAATGCAGTCATGCCGCGGATCCTTCAGCAAACTGCGCAGCCGGTTGTACAGCCTGGTCAGGAAAGAGGTCAAACTCAACTGCATTTATGTCAGTAGGAAGATTCTCATGGCTTTCAAACTGACAGAACAACTACAAATGTGTGCTTTTCCTATATTAGTTTACAACACTGCACAATAAGTAGTGTTAAAAGCTGAAAAATATTAGAATAGAAGAATGTATCCACCCAATGCATCCCAGGTGCCAGGTGACACTTGAGAAGAGGCAGCCCTGACACGGACCTGACCATCACCTGAGATCTGGGACCATGGCCATGACAACTACTAAAAGATACTCTGTAAAGGATGTCAGCTTCAATTTTATCTCAGGGTGGTTTCAACCCTAGGGGACGTACCTGCGTCCACGGCTGTGCTGTGCAGCCTGGCAGGCAGTTTGCATGAACACAATCCCCTGAAGCTCACGGAACTCCAGGATTTCCAGGAAATCACGAACCACCCCTGCATCTGGCACGACATAGTGCGTCACGTCTTCAGGCAGGGTTTTGCCTTCTATATGGATGGCAATTACACAGAGACAGATACAGTCTTTCTTAATGAGGACACACTTTTTCCACATACCACCACATAGGTTATTTGGAAAGTTGGCTAGTTATGTAGATGTCAATATTTATATGAAACGTCACATCCTCAAATATCGCTACACTGGTAGGAACTTCGTATCCAATCAAAACAGAAGCGCTGCCAGAAATATTGCTGTGCTAGACCAAAGTTAGCAATGCGCGCCAAACTTCCTCCATTGCAGAATGGCAAAATCCACAGTTGACAGTAAATATATAACAGCATTTATCTTAGGTTGCAACGCCAGCATACACAACGTACATCACTATGTACTACTATGCCACCTAGATATTCTAGTCTTTTAACTTACACTAAGGCACTAAGTTAGACAATTCAATCTCGGTGGTGGCTACCAAGGTAGCCAGCCAGCTAACATTTAAATGTATAGGCAATGTTTATTACCGTTGTGACATGCAGCTTGACAAAGTGCGCTAAAACAAGGCACATGCTCTCTCAGATAGTGTTCACGGACGACACGAACTTTTCCCCCGCGGGAACTTTTTAAATGTAAAATCCTTTCTGTCTTAATCATCATAACAAACAGGTGAAACCTGTGACAACAACATTACTTATGCGGAAGCCTTCCAGAAGCGCGTTGTACGGTGTCTCTGAAGGACAAAATAGAAGGAGAACAGCAAACTGCACTGATCTGAGAAGAATAGCCTACATCAAATCTATTACACACTGTTAAAGGACGAGTGACACACTTAATTCCGGATTGCGTATTGTTACTTTACTCGGGGACTTGTGGTTAAATTGACCAGTTTGGTCTATAATTAAAGCTGTTATGTAAACCATCAGCGTTTATTCCCCCAGGTGGTCAAATATGTAGGCTAAATAAAATACTCAAGTTCAGTCATAGCCTACTTTAAAGATATATGAGTATGGAAAGTGACCTGGTTGGGATTGAAGAGTCCTTATGCTGAAAGAATTGTTAACAAAGCAGGGTCTGATAGTAGCTAATGACTTGTCTCCATTTAGACCATAGCTTCAAATAGGCTGCCTATTTGGCATATAGCATCATAGCATCAAAAGGCTACCTATAAGCGTCAGTCATTTGTGTGGATTGCATGTAATTGTTTTACATATATATGTATAAAATATAATTTTTCCAAAAAGTAAAAGGTTTTTAAGATCAATTTAAAATGTTGAACCCTAGTGGTAGCATTCTGTGCTCTTGTGTTGTCAAATGATCAATCTGAATGACTAAATCATCAACTAGCCAATGGAAAGCAGGTCCATTTGGGCTTTTCTTCAATGAAGGTCAGAAAGACAGTCAGGGTTGATTTTATTTTCAAACAAGATTGTCTTAATTTAAAAATCCATTTCAAAACTATTTTAAGATTTCACAGAGCTTCTATGATCATTTAATATTTTTGAATACATCGTGAACCCATCACAGTACACGCTTCTGAGAAAAAGAAAAACACACTAAAAAGTGGATGAAAAATAAGAAATGTATTTGCAGGTCTTGTGAAATCTACAAAATAGGGGTACAAGCTTGTAATTGAAAAGTTCATCATAAAGGTCTTAGAAAAGCATCTCTATAAAATATTTAATGTGAAGCACTTTGGCAATTGTATCTAGGCTACAAAATATCATACAAAAATCTTCATGACATTTCAGATGGATTTTCATCTGATGGTGAAGGTGCAAAGAGCAGAAAGTGGTCAGGGTTTGACTCAGATGGCACTGGACACCACATTTCAAGGTCAAGGTCCAGCTGGAAAGTTATTCATTTGGATGTCGTCTCCTTGGAGTGCAGGGTTATAGTATCCAAACCCATCAAATTTCATGTCCAGTGGCTCACTGTTGTCCAGTCGGAGAACTACAAAAAGAGAAAAATATCCAATTTTAAATGTGATAAACGCAATAACTAAAAATATTTGAATGTTATAATATCATAATTTAATAAAAGTGTCACTCAGTAAAGAGCTGCTCTTACCTGGATCTGAGGACGTTTCTTCGACCAGTTTTGTGTGTGAGAATTCCCGATGGTTCTTCCTTTTCAGTAACACGTAGATAATCAGACCCACAAATCCCACAACCAGTGCCGTGCCCAGGATGGCACCCCATGCTCCCGTCCCTTTTTTGTTATTCTGGGTGCTGCCTGAGTCCACACCTTTGAAAGAAAACACCATTATGATTATAATCCAGAATGCAATGGCTTTTAAAACAATGTCAACCAATACAACAATAATGCAGCGCGATACTATACTATACAGCCGCGGAAAAAATTAAGAGACCACTTCAAAATGATCAGTTTCTCTGGTTTTACTATTTATTGGTATGTGTTAAAGTAAAATGTACATTTTTGTTTTATTCTATAACCTACTGGCAACATTCCTACCAAATTTCAAATAAAAATATTGTCATTTAGATCATTTATTTGCAGAAAAATGACAATTGGTCAAAATAGCAAAAAAGATGCAGTGTCTTCAGATCTCGAATAATGCAAAGAAAACAAGCTCATATTCATTTTTAAACTACACAATACTAATGCTTTAACTTAGGAAGAGTGTGGCTGTGTGGCATGGAGCATTGCTCTGCTGGAAAAAACACTTCTCAGAGTTGGGGAACATTGTCAGAGCAAAAGGAAGCAAGTTTTTCTTCCGGGACAACGTTGCACTTGCGTTGCCTGGCTGAGGTTTGTAAAAGACCATAAGGATTGAACCAAAGCGGACTGGAGGTCATCTTCTAAGTTCATCTTCTCTGAGTCCAATTTTCAGCTTTGCCCAACACATGGTCGTCTGATGGTTAGACGGAGACCTGGAGAGGCCTACAAACCACAGAGTCTTGCACCTACTGAGAAATTGGACTCATCAGAGAAGACGAACTTAGAAGACCCTCCAGTCCGCTTTGAAAACCTTTTGCTCTGACAATGTTCCCCAACTCTGAGAAGTGTTTTTTCCAGCAGGGCAATGCTCCATGCCACACAGCCAGGCCAGTAAAGGTGTGGATGGAGTACCACCAGATCAGTACCCTGTCATGGCCAGCTCAATTTCGAGACCTGAATCCCATAAAGAATCTCTGAAATGTGATCAAGAGGAAGATGGATGGTCACAAGCCATGAAAAGAAGCCGAGCTGCTTGAATTCTTGCGCCAGGAGTAGCATAAAGTCACCCAACGGCAATGTGAAAGACTGGTGGAGAGCATGCCAAGACACATGAAAGTTGTGATTTTAAATCAAGGTTATTCCACCAAATATTGATTTCTGAACTCTTCCTAAGTTAAAGCATTAGTATTGTGTAGTTTAAAAATGAATATGAGCTTGTTTTCTTTGCATTATTTGAGATCTGAAGACACTGCATCTTTTTTGCTATTTTGACCAATTGTCATTTTTCTGCAAATAAATGATCTAAATGACAATATTTTTATTTGAAATTTGGTAGGAATGTTGCCAGTAGGTTATAGAATAAAACAAAAATGTACATTTTACTTTAACACATACCAATAAATAGTAAAACCAGAGAAACTGATAATTTTGAAGTGGTCTCTTAAGTATTTCATCTCATTAGTATGGGTGTAAACCATATATGAAATACCAAACTAATGTTTTTAGCACAGTAAGCTACATTTAAGTGGGCTTTCTGCCTTTGCCCTTACATTATATCTGTATCATCTGTCATATTAGTCTAACCGTGAATGAACCACGCCACCATTTTAGGTCTAATCTACAAAACTGATGTCCCACTGTAGTAGTCTTCAGGCACTGACTGTTAGCTACTAGCCTGATCCCCATTTAGCACTCAAGCCTGCTTAAGTCTGCTCCTGGAGGAAGTGGCCCCTCCCTGCTCTCGGGATGGGAACACAGGTTCCATTGTCCAGTGAGAGGTGTATGTAAGGAAAGCCACTGCCCAGAGCAGGGGCAGGTTGTGTTTCTAATTGTACTCCATCCAGTGGAGCTGAAAAGACTGGATTTCTATGTAAAGTAAAACGCCAATGTAGGTTAACTCATATGCTGAAAGAAAGTCATGTTTCATTTGACCTCTGAGAGGATGGTGACGTGGCTTTCTTTAGCCATCATGGAACAATGGAACCCTTGGTCATAATAAGGAAAAGGAATGTCCCATGAGGCAGTTCTTTCACTCATTCATCTTCACATGAATCAGTGCAAAAACCCCAGAGTGGCAGCCTTGTTATTCTAATTAATAAGTAAGCAGACTTTTACTCATCAAATGTGCATGAAGACTTAACATAACCAACTGTTTAAGGCATTTTAAATATTGACAATGAGTCAGTTAAGTAAGAGTGGCCCTAAGCTCTCTCACCTCGCTCAGAGTTGTCCCCAGCAGCTTTACCCATGGCTGTGGCATTTGCACTTGGAGTTGTTGTTGTGGGAACAGTGTCAGTCACATCGTCTGGAATGTCCTCTGGTGTTTCTGTAGTGCTAACAGAAGTGTCAGTCACATCGTCTGGAATATCCTCTGGTGTTTCTGTGGTTCTAACAGTAGTAGGCTCAGCTTCTGGTGGGTTTTCAGGGGTAGGAATTAGGCCGTCCATGGTATAATTTACCTTAGTGGCGTTGGTCACCCAGTCCTGAGGTCCTGGGAAGGGAGGACTGGTGACATCTGATCTGTTGGTCTCTGGCGTGGGGCTAATGAGTTCTGTGCTGTTACCCTCTGTGCTAGTAATCACTGTACTGTTAGCCTCTGTGCTGATCACTGTACTGTTAGCCTCTGTGCTAGTGATCACTGTGCTGTTAGCCTCTGTACTGTTAGCCTCTGTGCTAGTGATCACTGTACTGTTAGCCTCTGTGCTAGTGATCACTGTACTGTTAGCCTCTGTGCTGTTAGCCTCTGTGCTAGTGATCACTGTACTGTTAGCCTCTGTGATGTTGTTCTGTGGTACTATACTGGTGTTATTTAAAGCTGTATCATTATTCACTGACAATGACTCATTTTGTTGGGGCCCCATGGGATCAAGTGGATGTTCTGGTGAAGCCGTGGTCATATTCACAGGTCCATTCTCCTCCACTGTGTTATTCACATCAAGATTATCATCTGACCTGACCATTGGTGGAAGGGTCACAGTGCCGTTGGTGTCTAAGGAACCTGAGGGCTCCTCTCCTTCTGTCAAGTTTGGAGCTGAGATGGTCGTCTGGGAGTCCTCCGAGCCACTGATCACCATGGATCCATAGGCCAAGGAATCATCCTCGGATTCCCCCAAATCATTCTCGCGAACCGTGGGAACATCCGTGACATATTCATTCAAGAAGTCATCATTAAGTCCGGCTCCATAGTCTTCGGAGTCCTGAAGTGAAACTTTGCAGATACTCTGGAGGATCAGAAACAGAGCTAATGCCAAATCCAACCGTAGCCTCATGTCCTCTCCTTATGCTGAAAAGACATTTAAAGCACATCTTAAGAACATTCACTTCACACTGCTGACTACAAATATTGGTATCACAAAGTGTAGGTATGATAAATGAGAATGAGAATTTCCTTAGTATGTGTTGACATTAAGTTTTAGAGTCTTGTCTAGATGTGGAAGACATAAGCCATATTAAAGAAACAAGGACAAACAGGTAAAAAACTGTCAACATAAAAAATACCCAATAGTAGATATTATAGGTAGAGATGTACCCAAATAGGTTGTTCAAGAGGCACAAATATTGCCATGGAAACATATTTCTTTAACCCAAAGTTAGTGATTAATTAATATTGTGAATGGCCACAATCTGTTTCCAACACAGGACTTTGATTTTACTAAACAGTGACCGTTCCAGGATATTTCAGTCAACATCCATCTGTTTAAGATGTAACATACTGCAATATCAGCCATGCATTTCATAAAATCTAGATCTAGCATCCACTACCACCCTACTAAGTACTTCATGGTTATTTACAAGGACAGAAACAAGTTCAAGTGACACCAACAAGTGATTTGTGAAGCTGGAATGGACTCTGGATGTAATTCCGTTTCCCTTCCGAACTGCAGTAACTTTAACGCATCAAGAAACGTGAATGCAGCATCGTTGGAATTAAGATTATTACCTTCAACTTAAAGAGATATATTTTTACTGTAAATAGTTTTTATTTCCAATGCAAAACAGTATAGTTTAAAAAAGAAAAAGAAAAACATTGTTCAGTTTTGATTTTTTTTTTGTGTCCCCCAGGTAAAGGTGGGGATATAAACAAAAATAAAAAGAGAGAGATGAAAATGTACAATATGAGAATGTGAAAATATATTTCATAATTGATTATATGACACTTTTAAATACATTTGGTGCTTTGAAGGCACAACAAGTGCATTGCCAATGAATATTAGGTTAGAAAATATATTTGCCCAATTTAACGTGACTTCCAGTAAAAACCACTTTCAGGCTGTTCCGCATACAGATTACAGAGACGGATCATTTTGTTGGTTGAACAGGTACAGATAATGATGTCTAGGTACACCTTTGATGCCCATACACTGTACAACATGAATACTTCACAGAGTTGAATAATTCAGCTGCCATCTGATCTGGTTCATTCATTTCACCACTGTTATGTCACTTTATATGTTTTATATTATATTTGATATCATTTGAAAACATATTTGTCTCTGGCATTTTGCAAAACTGGTTTGGATTTAGCATTGACACACCTCAGGTGTGTGACTTCATAAACATTTCAATAATGCAGTCTGTCAATGCTGTCCTTCTGGTTAAGGGTTCATCAAACACAAAAGCATTTTCTGGCAGAGGGAGTGTGACACACAGCTGTAACAAAGGATTTTGACAAATACACAGTGTCCTTTTCCTAAGACCAGCAATACGTCATAAAATTATAAAACAAAGGCCTTTGCCAACCCAAAAGAATAATGGAGGAAACTCAACTTAATTCAGATTTAGATGTTATCAATTTTAAGCACTTTGAGCTGCATTGTTTTGTATGGAAGGTGCTATACAAGTAACGTTTATTATTATTATTATCAGTGGCAGTTTAAATGGTGTAGTTATTATCAGTGTAACCACTATGAGATGTTTCGGCTATGATGTTGAACAACACAACAAAACTGTCATCCATATAATTATGTTTTTTGTGTCATGAAGGTCACATTCATCTCCATTTATCGTACAAAGATTTCTGCCAAATTAAGCACATATTTCTACCAAATGTATGCCTTTTTCTGAAAATCAATGTTATTTATAGACTTTTCCTCCAACCCACTACAAATCTTAGATCTATTGTAAATTCACTTTTTAAATACTTAACCATTATCTTTTTAGTGAAATATTTCTTTTTGTTTTTAATCCATTATAACTATTCAAATATCATCCACAAACAGATTGGACTGCATGTCATATATGGTGTTTTTTGATAGCTTAGATATCTCATTTAACTGCAGAGGTATCTTGTTTGAAGTCCAAACAGAAGCCCCTATAGCCACTCTGATTCACCAATAAAGTCGCTTTTCAAGTATTTATGTAAACATTAAAACTAAGGAAACTTGAATGCATTCTTTTAAATGTAACCATGGTTATTAGCTTATTAAAAACTATGTCTCATATTTTACCATCACATGTCATTTGAGAATGGACAATGGCATGTTTTGTACACATTTTACATTTGTATTATATATTCACAGAAACAGACACAGAATTAACTGAACATGAACAACATACCTGTGTACTCTCAAACTAGAACAGGTGCGGTGCTGGAAGAAGTTATCTGCGATGCTGTGAACCATGCGAAACATAAGAGACAGCGAACAAGACACCCAGCGAGCGGAAAGGGAGGGAGCTGGCCAGCTCTGTACCGCACATCCAGGAACCAGCCTTACCTGAAAGTGCACCTACTGGCCACACCCCTGAAACCCCGTTTAGGAGAAGCTGCATCAAAGGGGGAAGAAAGGCATAAATTCTTTCTCTTCCAAATTTCAGAGTTTTACACATCCGAGACTGTTTGTAATATGGTGGTCTCCGCATATAATGGATTGTATAGCTCCTGCCTTCAGGTCCCCTGGGAATACCACCTCTGTTGTCTTGGTAACATGGAGTGGTAGTGTGTGTGTGTGTGTGTGTGTGTGTGTGTGTGTGTGTGTGTGTGTGTGTGTGTGTGTGTGTGTGTGTGTGTGTGTGTGTGTGTGTGTGGTTCAAACAGATCCACTTTCCTGTAGCTGGTATCTCAGGGCAACATCAGGAAACAAAAGACACAGGGTTATTTTTACATGCCTGACCGCTCTCTGCGTCACAAGGGTGCATCTTGTTATTGTTTCGCTTTAGCCCATGACTGTGCAAAGTGGTATATGAAGAGTCGAGTCATTCAAACCCTCAACATGTTACTGGAAACTTGATCAAGCATGGCCCCAAGTTTAGGAATGCAGAACTCCTGGCCCTACTTCTTGTACCAGCCATTAGTCACACAGAAACAAATTAATAAAATACAATACTGGATGTGCTTTCCAGACTTTATGATTAAGTGAATACACAACTGTCCATATACAGAAACTGAGTGACTGCATTTTGAGAATCAAAGCTCGCAGTGCAGCTCAATTTTGGATGGAACTGAATATGATGGAAGGTAGTCTAAAGTTGACTAGGGTGTACATTTTCGGATTCTGCTGTACTTCTACAAATGAAATTATTGTATTTGTAATATTCTGTTGCTAGCAATTCAATGGTATCAAGAAGATATTTTGATGTGTTTAACACTCATCTTTGGATCCCCTTTTAATTTTTTTTGTCTCCATGTGCATCTCAAATACAAGTGTACAAGCATTTTTCCATCCATCAAGTTAGCATACTACTAAGATAAGATACTGAAATACAATTCCAAAATGTCCCCTATATGTGCCTGATGTTATTTTTATCACCCTTTCTTTTAATGATGCAAACATCATAAAGTGGCCATATAATTTGATGTTCATCAGGCTGCAAATAGAGATTCATCATTTGTTTCTTGTTGTAACATATTTTTCTGAACAAGTTCTTCTTTGACAAGTACTGTATGCAATATACAGTATCTGGGTTTGGTTGGATGATAGGGGGCAGCATTGGTCATTTTTTGTTCAAAATTATTTAAAAATTGCATTTGATAGCAAGAGTCTAAAAAAAACCGAATTGATAACTGGAAGACAAAATTAGTTATGTGTTGACTTATGCAAGACGTATCAATGATTAAACTACATCAAAATACGATTGGCTATGATAAATATAAACCTTCACACACTTTAATGAAAGGCAGTACCATAGGTAACCGCTAGAGAGGGCTCTTTGATATCTCTCATCCAAGTTTCTGCAGAGTTGTTGATGTCCTGCTGCTACAGCTTATAAATGTATGTTCAACTTTCCTTATAACACTAATAAACCAGAACAACAGAACATGTTTACATCTTCAAGTTAATGTAATGTCTGTTGTCTTCAGCTATTCCTGTTCTGTGCCCACTGATTCAAACAGAGATAATTATCTCCATTTAACCATTTGTTCAAATCCCTACAATAAATTCCATCTTGATTATATCACAATTGCAATGAGCATTGCCAGCTGTGTCTGTCAAGCTCTGATTGTCTCCACAAGTAATGCCAAAGGCAAGGGTGATGTTATGTAACCATGCATATGGGCATTGCTCTAGCCTTCACTGGAAACTTTCCTTTTAAAAAGAGGCCAACGTCACATCCACTTCATGCGCTCATTCAAGCCTTTTAAAGTCTGTAGTCTCTCTGGGACTGCTGGCCCACTCCTTCAATGCGTCTAAAGGTTTACACGGCCATTGAGGCGCTTTTGCGCTTTCCAGATAATTTTGCTTTAATGAATTAAGTTAAATGGAGCAGTAAACTTCCTCTGGAGTCTGAACAAATGGTGCCCATGGGCCGGACCATAAAGCTACAGGACTTCACAAAGCAGTTGTGCTTTAATGAATACAAAGCACACAGCAGTTTCATAGGACAGACCAGAGTAAAGAGGAACTTTGGGAATATAGGAAGTTTCTTCCCATATTCTTGACTACATTCTGATGGAAAGCTTAGTGAGTTTGAATAAAGCACACATTAAAGCAATTCATTTCTCCAGTAGCTTCAGTAGCTCCAGTACTGTACACTCAGCAGGGGGGCTCACAAACCCACAGAATTTTGATTGAGAAGACATGCAGTAGCTAATAGGCAACCATGACGAATGACATACAGCTACAAATAGGTGTGATTTACTTAAACAACCACCACAAGCTCCCTTAGCATCTTACTGGGTTTAAATTAATCTATGTTGTATGCCGTATCATTTGACACTCCCTGGAACATCACTTCAGCATGAAGGCATTTCATAAGCTGTGGTCCAGTCATCATTTTGGGTTTTTGTCAGTCATGTCACATTCATCACTCGCCTTAAGTTGTGTTGTGTTCCTGTTTTTCCACCCAAACCTCCAGATCATGAGTGGGTTTATTGAGTTCTTGGCAAGAATCAAAGGAGAGTGGCTTGTGTTACAGGGAGACAGTCTCACCATGCAGAAACAATAAAGAGCCCAATTCAGGAGGCCCTTGTGGTTCTACAGGACTTATAGGGTGCCTGTAATGTTAACTGATGCTCAAAATATGTCCTGCTAAAAGCAAGCTTTGATGATAATTTTCCAAGTTTGAGTGTAATTTTCCAAGTTAACTTATGGCCTTAATGTTGGAATCAAATGTCTAAATTTGTGGCAGACCTCAGTACAAAGTGCCACATTCATTCCTGCCAATATAAAGCATAATACAGCTGATGTTTAGAGTACTACCCAAATTCTCAAATCTAAAACAAAATGTGTCTCTTGTATTCAGACAATCTGTTATTTGAAGTGTATAATGGCGGACTGATTGAAGGTAGATTAATTAACATGAGAGATTTTTAGAGTTCACCTGCACATCATGGGTGAAACCAAACACCCTGTCAGGAAGTTATGCAAGAGACGATTTACAGAGCATGGGCGAGAAGATCTATGGAGCCATCTTTGGGCTGACACATGCTGGCTGACCAAGAGAACTGAACCTCCAAAGTCTCTCTCTCCTCACTCATTTTCCTATTGCTATTTTTCCGGTGCCGCTATAATGACCTTAACAGCTGTTCCAACCTTTATCCAAATACTATACAAACTGTGGCTATCATAAAATGTCATGGCTTGACTTTAACAGGGGCCTTATTAAAGTATGGACTTTCAGTTGCTGTCTGTCAAGTTCAGGATGTAGCCATGCTCGTTCAATATAAGTAACACACTTAAGTTAAACTTTCTGTGCATGCTGTATGACACTGAACATCTTTTGCCATTTTGCGCTTTTGATGAATAAATGGATTGTGAGATTCTTCAGAATTCAACAGAGTGGCTGGGACTGTAGAAGGGAAAATTAACTGCCAAGCTCCAGCATTGGTATTCACTATATCACAGTCACTCACATCATTCCCTTATTTCCATATCATAAAAAAAACATAATTTTGAGGCAAATCCAGACATGAGCATATCTCAGAATATTGGATTATTCTCTTTGGGTCGTTAAAAGTCCTCAAACTGTTTTTTTCTATGTGTTCTTATTGAAATTAATAATAAAATGTTTCTTCAAAGTAAGAGAGCGGACATCTGCATCTACTGTGACTGTGCCTGAATGAGAAACACACAGGCGGACTGACTGACAGACACAACACAGGCCTGCAGATAGCTCAAAACTTAGGGGGTGGTAGCAGCCATACAGCCCAGCTTCAATTTAGAGAGAGAGAGGGAGAGAGAGAGGGAGAGAGAGAGGGAGAGAGGCAAAGAAAAAAAGAGAAGAGACACCCACAGGGTCATCCTTCAGACATGACGTCATGGTTGTCTCTCCTAGTTTTTAATAGTGCTGATTGATGCTTATGGGACAGCCCAGATGAAATGTAGAGGAGAAAAGTAGACGGCTCGCTGGAAGAGTCAAGCTGAGGAAGAAGAAGACTAATCACAAAGATAATTCTCAAAAAGAAAATTGACACACCACAAGCCTCATGATCTGATTCTGTGTATCTGAGCAATCTGTGGTCCTGTGGAGATGTAAACTGGGTCACTCGGACAAATGTTGTTGGCCATGCTAACAGCCATCCCACGCACTTCTACAGCCCGCCCCATTTCTGAGCTTTCTCTGTGGATCTCACTTGGATGTAGTGAAGGGCAGGGATATGTTGCCGCAATTCAGCAGTCAAGGAACTCTGTCATGCACATACACACAGCACAGATGCACAGACGCAGACGCAGACGCAGACGCAGACGCACACGCACACGCACACGCTTTCCATGGAGAGAGTTAATTCATATGCAAAGGTTGAACATTTGTAAGATGTTACTTCTCTCAATCCAGCGGATGTGGTCATTCATGATTGTGACGGAGCGCTGCGCTACCGTCACGGCAGCGATACTCTGCCTCAATGAACATTCACCATGTGCATGTGTTTGCTATGTGTGTTTCATGTACGTTGTCCATGTCATTATACACTTACAGTTTCTAAATGTTTGTTAACCCAGCCATTCACCCTCCAATTTCTGTTAGTCCCGTTGCTGTATTCACGCGTTTTAACATCATACACAACCGGGTCTTTAACGATCGTATCCAGCCACCATTACACCTCTACAGTCTAAATACATACTTATCCATACTCTCTTACGTTACAATAATCACACATACAAGGTCTTGTCTCGTTAATGTTCTGTTTATTTAGTTTAAAACCATACATCAATTTCATATGGCAGTTGTATTTGTCTTACCGTCGGTGTCGCGTCTTGTGTTTGTTTGTGCATAAATGAATGGCCGCCCTCGTACCGGGTATTTTTAAAAGGTCAATGACTTCCTGGATAACCGGAAGGGAACCAGTTTTGTATAATGTATTTTTATGCTGATTAATTAATATGTTGGCTATGCCTTCCAGCAGGGGATCTTTTGTATATTTATTGATGTATTTTTCCAGTTATGTGGAATTGTTTTGGTGGCTGTTTTAGTCCAAGGTGTTTGGTCTGTCGTGATACCCCTGTATTGTGTAAAGTAAATGGTATGAACCAATTGAGGGCACGGGTAGGCCTTACTTAAACGAGATTCTTCAGTCTATCGGGAGAGCTGAGGATAAACGGACATGCGTCCAAGATTGCTCTATTGGTGAACAGCTACCTTGTTCCAAATTTCGCAGTAAGTTGCTAGCATATTTGCTTATTTGTTTTGTGACTATTAAGTCCAGTTTATTTTCTATTTTGCAAAGTTTTTTCTTTATTCTTATTTTGTTTGTTTGTTTGTTTATTATTATTCTGAATCATATTTTTGCCTTCACGGCCTTATTTTGGGACAAAATAAAAACTCCCAACTTCCACCGCTACGCCTCCTGAGAGTCTTTTCCACCTTGCTCGACCACTCAACCACGTCTACCCTTAACAATGATCTATTTCTTTACTGAGTTATTTTTACTTCAAAGAGGATACGTCTGGGTGGGGTAAAATTTACAAATGAAGTGTTAATATAACATAGTTCATGTGTCACAATTGCATGAGTTTTTAGCCTCTTTTGTGTTTCATGTTACAATTAGATGTGGTGACTTTTGACTCATATTGAGTCAGATTTAGGGTGTGACTCAGTCCCTCTATTGCTCTTTCTGGGCCATGGAAACCACTGGACCAATAATGGTTCTTTCTAATCCACCCTGCCCTGTTGCTCTTTGAAGAACTCATTTAATGACAGCACACAACAAAAACACGCAACCACAAGTAAAAGAAAAAGCCTCTGACATACCTATTTTAAAACTGCAATGCATCATAAGCAGAGCTGAGGATGACGTAGTGCTTTTAGAGTGCTGCAATTTGTAGAGCGGTGATGACAGCCACAATGGTTGCATACTCAGTGTTGAAGTGTTGAATATATATAAAGGTTAGCGTCATCTGAATGCAGGGGTTCTTACTGGGTTACATATAATCAAGAATTAAAATATGCCTATGTTGGTGCTTCTAGATAGTTTACCACATGTCTCACAAACATGGCAAACATAATAGCAGTTGTCATGGGCTAACAGATTTCAGGATTTCAGCTTTTTGGTTTTGTCTTCATAACGTTGGAAGTTCAGCTCAGCAGACATGCAGGTGACTCGTCGATGCCTCATCACCCCCAGCGTGCAACGTCTGACCTGTATGAGACATGCTTTCATGCTGAGACAAATGTTTCCATGCTGGAGAAATGGATGGAGTGAAAGTCCCTTCAGAGCAGCTCTGTTCATACAAAGCCACATACAGTGGTACAGGTTAGTCTTACATAGATCAGTAGGAATGCTTCCAAGAGGATTTGTGAGAGAAAAAAAAACATACAAAAAGAGACAACATAATAACATGCTCTCCGATAGCGTCTTCATAACAAACTAAAATTGCACCCTGGAAACAGCACTGAAGAAAATAGTTTCCTTACCCAACAAACCATACATCTTAAAAAAGTGAAATATGTTTTATTTACACACACTTGAGGTCATGCTGTCTGTCGTCTACCCACGTCTAATCCTAACTGTTCAATAGGAAATGGGCCGCTGTGGAGTAAGGATCTTTTAACACTGCTAAGGCTATGATGAATACACTTTTCATTAGTGTTGCTACCACAGCTGTGGCGGCCCATCATGTAAATGAGCAAATGTTAATTTGCTTGGCATGTCTGAGTTTACTCCTGCAGAACCAAGCTGTAGTGTTGAGACACAATGAGGGCATTTATGGTGCGGCAGACGCTGGAGAGACAGCTCTGCCCCTTGCGGCCGGCGCCCTGGCAGATGGCGTGGGGCTTAATGCCACCACAGTTATTCTCAGCCCTGAACACTCCAACCATTACGGCAGGAGTTCGGTCTGTTTCTGCGCCAGCCTCCGCACTCAAACACTTAGTGCATATGGAAAGCATGTGGACTCCCTGGGGTTAAAACGGGAAGGCCTTTGGCGATGCAAGGAAAAGGTGCGCCCGACGACTCCATCATTTTCCTGCCTGTTACACCTGAGCCGTTCAGGATGTGCCAAAAAACACCAATCCCTTCCTAAGAAAACAGAGCGCACTGAGGCTCACCAGAGTGTTCTGAAAGAAAAAATGTAGTGTGGGTGCCCCAACGATCCACAGAATGAATGTTTCTCTTCTGCTTCTAGATTTCCTGAAATTATACCCTAGCACAGATTTACCAAGTGTTTCTTGCCTTTGTGACATCACGTTTCCTGAGGAAAATGGTCATGCTTACTGTAAAGTGACGTGGCGTGGAGCCAAGACAAATTATACATGGATGACATGTTTCTCTGGTAGTGAGAAAAAGAAGACGAATGCTTCGTTCAAGTCAGTCGTGGGCTCTTTCAAGCTGTTCCAGCACTGACATCACTCCCATGCTTCCCTTCCCTTTTCTCTCATTCATTTCACCAACGTAGCCTCTGATTGAGTCCAGAGAGGCTGCAGACACATTCACTCCTCTGATCCTTTTGTACTGGGCAACAGAACGCCACATAGTTGGTTTTAGTTTTTTTAGGCTCTGATGACAAATCACGCAGCCTTATTTACTAAGTTTTTCAACCCTTTTGTTTTTTTTTATGAAAAGCTCCTACAAGTCAGCCAGTGATCCCTCTGGCCACCTGATGGATTTCTTTGTTTCATGTCCTTGATCCTCCAGGTTGTCTGAGCCTCCCTTTGAAGCCTTCAGATTTATCGTTCAGGTGATGAAACCCACCTAGACAGCGTATCAGGCTTAACCTCAGGACTCCTTTAGAAATATTTGGCTGATCTCGCAGGAGTCATCTGTTCAAGCACTCCTCTCAACTCCCTACTCCTCGGATGACCTGCTGCTCTATCCAGAGAATGTGTCTGATCTGTCAGCTCGCAGAAGCAGAAGAGTTTACTGAAACTTAAGCAAATCAAATACACAGACAGAGAGAAAATGTGATCTCTGTGCCAAGGTTTGGATGGATCATTAGCTTTGACACATGTAGACGCACTCATGCACATGCACAAACACGTTCACACAAATGCAAATACACACACATACAGTAGGAGGATATTTGTAACAATATCTGTTCATGAACAGGCTTGTTCCTGAAATGTTTCAGCATGTATGGAAAAGATCACACGGCACAGCAGGTTTACACAGCTTTGGAGTACAGCCAAACATTCACCCATACGACACAAACATAGGAAAGGTTTTTAAGGTGCGTGGTGTGGAACTTGAAGTTGATCTGGAAAATCAGTTAATAACCAACATATTCTTCCACAAACACCTCCATTTTGGCTCAGATTACTAAATCAAGAGTATCCCAACCACATGACACCCACATGCTGTCTTTACTGTTGTGAAATCAATCTTTTACTTTCCAGTCCCCTTGAGATATAGCATTGTGAGATAATCTTTTTTTTCATGTTTGCACAGACAAAGAATCTTCCCTTTGCTATCTTGTGCAAAGAGCGCTCCAACTTCCTGGCTTTCCTAATGTGACATGACCAAAACCAAATCATCTGTTGGCATCCTGTTTCCAAACCTAAACTAGAATAAATGAACCTTATTTAAACGCACACATACATACTGTAATGTACAGGGGCTTTTCATTGGAAATTTGTTGATGTCAAAACTCCATCAAAAGTCTATCTAATCTAACTGCATTGTTCTATGGAGTCCAGTAAAAGGTATTTCATACCGTGAAGACATCCCACTTTTGGTGTTAGTTTCTACTGTTGTCTGTCAACACGTCCACTGTTACATGGCTCCTCTGCACAACACAAAGAGAGCAGTGACATGATATATGAGTAACACTAATCATTTCTCTCCATTTATTCAGTTGAAATTCATCACATTCATCTCTGCTTGCTTCCCTGTTAACTTGATGTAAAAAAAAAAACACTGAATGTTTTGACATACTCAAGAAGTCCAAAGTAAACTCTTCTAGCTAATGTAAACTATGTGAAGTTATAACACGTACCAGCAAACCACAGGGAGACATTTGTATTCTTATTCAGTACGTTTGTTTGATAATTCCTCCATGGTAAAGTAATAGGCTAATACAGCCTACAAAAAAGTATCTAATATGGGAATCGGTGGTTGTAAAAAGGGAACAAACAAATGCTTTTAACTGCAGAGGAAAATTTCCTCTCCGCTTGGCCTGTGCTTTGATTCTATCACCATCTTTTTTATTGTTTGTTCTCCCAATTTCCATTTAAAGACGTACTGGCGTGATCCAAAGTGCAAAGAGTGTGATTACAGGCACTTTTGCTGTTGGTCTGTCACTCTCCCTGGCCTGCTTGCTTATTGTGTTTAGAACTGGGCGACTCCACAGGCTATAATCTGGGAGCTGACAATCTGTGCTCCAGTCATACTTTCCACTCATTTCCACTGACGTAAGCCAAGAGATATGGATTCCTCTCCACTCATCATCCAAAGGTGGGGATTTGGGGGGCTGCAGCTCTGCACATTGGCTGTTGGATTGGCAGCAAGATGGAATGCCTGGTGGTTATAAAAGGCAGTTAAGAGAACTCATAAAAAAACCTTTCTGACATTTATTGGGAACTTTTCAATAGTTCTATGAACTTGAATGACCCATTCGGCAACAAGGTTTATTTAATATCAATAGTGGATGGAACAAAATGGTGGAAACAGCTGTCAACTTTTATGCTACCGGCAGACTACTTACGTGTTCTGGGCCTTTCTGTCTAGGCTCCTGAATCCGTGTTTACTGCCCATCCTGAAGACGAGGGCCACCTCACATGGGCCTGATAAAAACATGTCAATATTGCGATTACAGACTTTCCAGTGTGTCACATCTGCACATGGCATTAATGCTTTTTCCAGTTTTTGCTTTGTTCCAAGCCGAGAATATAATTTTCCAAATTTTACACAGCCTCTATGCACGGATTGTGAAATGTTAATGCGGTCGCACAAAAGACTGTATATGAGTGATGAACTGTGTGTTTTTTCCTGTTTTCCCCCCTTTAAAATGACTTCACTGTACGGCCAATGACTACATCGACACCTCTTGTTCCATTGTAAAACGCACAAGTCACACTCAGTTAATGGACGTCAAAAGGACAAACAGCAGGGCAGTTCAGCTATTCTGTACACATGCAGTCTATTAGGTTCTGATGATGGCAAACCTCTGTTTCAGGGGGGTCCGGTACAGAGAGGGGGCTCGCTGATCTCATTTAGTTCAACTTAATAAATAGTGCTGCCTGCCTTCCTCATCTCGTCCTGCAGTCTCCTCTATTCTCTCCCTTTCTGCAAAACATGAAAAAAAAATTTGCAGCTCATCTCCAGAGGAAAAAAGCGTGTGTTCAATTTCCGGCGGCCTTAGGATAGTGATTTGTGTAACCATGTCCCTTGAGTTCCTTTGGCGTAATGGCATCATAATTGTTTCAGTGCTGCTTTAAAAGCTGTGCATAACCGGAATGGAATGGTTCAAAATCCTCAGATCTTCTAAAAACAAAGCTCTGCTTCCTTCTGCTTTAATGAAGGAAGGAAAAACAGCCCCACGGCAATATCGGTCGGAGATCCCTTTCAACCAGTGAGGACAACCGTGGAGCCGAAATGATGGTACAACCTGTAGTACTCAACTTTATCACCTGACAGTAAAGATTCTTGGTGAAACATATGCTCACATAAAATGTTGGTAATGTTTGTCCTTCTCAACCTTGCAAAAAATATCTTTAAATGTCCAACTCAGTTTTAACCGATGGGACAACTCTTTCATATTCACGTTGCACAAGCCGCTTTGTTCGTGCTCTTAAGTTATTAATTCTGGTGTACGCCAAAGATGGACTTATTCTAATGAAGAGCTCATTTATGATAACTTTTACGAAAGCAGTGACCGAGTAAGTATGCGTTGGCATGAGTGTATATCATGCTCAAGTGTATCAGTGTCTGTGAATCTCTTTGTCTTTTTGTGGGTACTGCTGGCATGGGTCAGTTTCCATATGGAAAAGTCATGAAGAATGACAATGGGCGTAAGTAAATACAGGGAATGGCGGGATAGCCTCCGACCACAAATCAGCTGGAAAAATCTTATAAGCAGTTTTTATAAATAGCTCCTGGTCCTCCTAGTCTCTACATTGAGTCTGCCTCTCCATGCCTTCTCCCCCAGTCCTGCGACAGCATTGACTGCTCTCACAACTGTTAATACTCTGTTCCAAAAAGGTGCTTCTCTTGGGGTGATCCATTGCGTCAAAGCTGACAGGTCTATTAGGTAGTACTCCTCACAGCCTCGTTCGGGAGATCTGCTTGGCTCCGTAATGCCCCTCGTCTGCTTTTAAACATCTCCCTCTGAGTGAACGCAAGCAGGCTTTTCAAACGCAACCGTTACAGAACCCTGTTTCATCTCACGCTATTGAGACGTGCCCAGATCAGCGTTGATGCCCGTTGCGGCTTCCAGAACTGTGTCCCATTAAAGAGTGGCGTAAACTTTGGCTTCATAGATCTGGGCAACGCAGCTGATACTCAGAGGGCTGACTGAGCTCACAGTTGGACAGAGCACAGGGGGCTTGTGTGTGTGATAAAGCTGGGAGAGAGTGCTATGGGACCGCGACCTTTAAAGTTGCTGTTCACTCACTCCGCAGTATTCCACAGTGCGGGCATTCACTTGTCTCCTATGACTTCATGTTTTATGCGCTCTGCAGAGAGAACGGCAGAACATCTGGTCAGACTAATGAAATTTACAGCCTAGCATGTTGCACAGCATCGCCTTGTTTATTAAAGGCTACCAGAAACTCGCCAAGGTTTCCCTCTCAAATGGTATTGTAATGACAGTGCATTAGAGCAGTGGTTCTCAACCTTTTTTCAGTGATGTACCCCCTGCCAAATATTTTTTCAGCCAAGTACCCCCTAACCAGCGCAAAGCATTTTTGATTGAAAAGAATATGTAATTCACAGCGCTATGCCATCATTTTCTGATTTATTAAACTGTCAACACTGAATATTGAACATTGAACATTGTTGCATTTAACTGAGTGCGTTTGCAATTACATTTTAGTAAGAACCTTGTGTTTGTGCTTCACTGAAAATCTTTGTCAGTCTTGGTGGCAGGAAGGCAACTGCTGTGATCAAGCTCTTCTCCAGACACAGTCTGTTTCTCTGCTTTGTTGTGATCACAGTCATTGCAGAGAAGGAGGCCTCACATAAATATAAGGAGTAAAAGGGTAGTAGCTGCTCCAAAGCTTTCTCTCCCAGGTCAGGGTGCTCCTGCTTCACACACATCCAAAACTGTGAGTGTGGATTTGGCAAACTTCATCTGGAGGCCAGTCAGATTACACTTACAGGAGTCTTTCCTGATTAGTGACAGGTAGCTTGCTTCCATATGCTTTGGACAAGAGAAATGGGTTTCTCACCAAATCCAGCTGTGTAGATTTCTCCTCCTTGTCAGGAAAGTAAGACATTCGAAAATTTAAATTTCGAATCAAATTGGTCAAATGTCCCACGATGACTAACTTGACAGGAGCTCTGTCCACATCCTCACTAGAGAGAAAATCATCCACCTGAGGAAAGCAGTTGAAATTCCCCTGTTAAATCCCCCTGCTCTTCTCCACAGCTCTGCTTTCTTCAGGAAACCTCCCACCTTGTCATACAGGTTTAAAATGCTGGTGTCCTTTCCCTGCAGACATATTCAGTTCGTTCAATTTGCTAAATATATCTGCCAGATAGCACATATTTGCAAGCCAGTCTGTGTGGCATGCATGGGGAGATATGTGCTTGTTCAGAAAGGTGTGTAGGCTACTCAGATCGTAATTCCAACAGCCGGTTAAGTATTCCGAGAGAGAGCCATCGCATATCTGTGTGCAGCAGCAGTTGTGTGTGTTCAGCTTCCATGTTTTCGCGAACAAATCGGTCAGTCAGTTGCCAAAACGATAGAAGACATTCCTCCGTGATTTCCCTAAGAAAAAAATAGTTCTACACGCAAATGCGCAGCAACCCGCATTCTGACTTCAAGTTTCAATGACTTTCCGTTACGTTCAATTACCGGATATGAAAGATGTGAATTAGAAGCACAAAAGCCGTTGCCAATGACAGCGGATATAAACTTTTCGCAGCAGTGAAAATCAAGGAACTACAAACCTGCGAACGCAGACATTTAACCCACATAGCTATGGCCCATACAAATCAACTGAACATTCTGAATAGCCGTATAATAACTATTTTTATAGGATTTTTGAATGGAGGCTAATTTGGAATATATCTTTTAAAAATCTCACGTACCCCCTGGACTACCTACACGTACCCCCAGGGGTACGCGTACCCCCGGTTGAGAACCACTGCATTAGAGTGTGAGCCTGCATAGGTGTTTGGGTTTAAGGGGACTTCATATTAAGAAACTTTAGGCAAGAGGATTTAGCCTTGGCCTTCTTTTAGTGGATGTATATCCATATGGGGGTATGCATGGGTGCATACACCCAGTGTGACATCATGTGTATTTTAAAATATGTGCAAAATGAAAGACAAATGCCAGGGTGTGGGGTTCTTTCAACTTTTTTATGTGGAATGGCAACCTCCTCAACATCTGCATATTTTATTGCTGAGCAGCTTGATGCCTCTTAACGTGATTTTTAATAATTGACTTGTTTTGTGGGGTTAGGGGGGATTGGGATGCAGGCCAGCCATGTACATCACACTTTTGGCAGGGACTATGAAAGCACCAACCTATCATTAAATCCGGCCTTCCTAGGGAACTGGCAGTCCCATCCTGGTTCATCTGGGGTTCATGATATTTATAAGTAATGCCCTTATCTCTTGCCAGGAGGTTGAGATACAAAAAATAAAACCTTCAGTTAACATAACCAGTTGAACAAATCTATTTCCTGAAGTAATCTCAGTGGACATACAGTATATTCAGCAAAACAATTTTGCATGTGTGCAAATGGTACTAAAAATGTGTAAACATTCAACAAAAGGCATATTTTTTTTCTCCATAATTTTTCTCTATGCTGTCAACAGAAAAGAAGGCAAGAAAATGATTTGTGAGGTTGAGTGGCCCTAATTAAGGGATCCTGTGTTTTGGTGTTGAAACGGCTGATTTTGATGAAGAAACAAACCTCACTCACATGATCCCTATAACACACCTACATACTGAGGGCCTGCAGCAGGGAGCTGAGACTGCAAAATTTGAAGTGGTTTTCACGTGATGTATATTTTTTTCTCCCTCTCAGACATCTGGATAATTTGGTGGTTATTGGTCTTCACTTATGGCTCCATAAAATATTTTCCAAGAGTTATGTAACTTACAGTACGTAGGCATACGTGCTGTGTGGATGATATATTAATTTAAAATAAGAATATGTACATACACACTGGGAAGCAACAACTCAATGCACTCCCTGAGACAACCCCTTCACCCTGACACTAAATTATAAGGTTATGCAACAATCCCCTCAATCTAAACAATCTGACTGAACATCTTAAAAGACTTTTGTTCATATGGTCTTTGCACAGACCAGGGTTGAATGAAATTGGATCTGACACAAATCTGACCCTAAAAAAAAATATATTGTCAGGTCTGTCTCAGCACACTTTTGACCTCTTCCGATACAACCCTGACAGGCTTCCTCTGGGGCCCCAGTGAAAGGAACGCATGCCAAAGACTGAAGAGCAGATCATGATGTCACTGCAGAAAGGCTCCTGTTCATTCTCACTATCTAGAAAGGCTGCAACCTTTCGTCATCACTCACCAGACCTGTCTGGGTAATTGTCCATGGAAACGCTTCAGTAGCCAAGATGGACGACTATAGTCTCTTGTAGTAGAGGGGGCTTTATGCAGACGACCCTGAGTAACGAATTCAGACAACCGTTTACAAAGCAGAGGGTGGTGAGGTGCAACACGATTGTGCTTTCAATTGTCAGACAGGCTGAGTGAAGTATTAAAGCATGTAAGGAATCAAAATCATTCAAATGATTAACTTCAGAAAGAGTGAAAAAAATGTAACTATGTAGTACTTAATATGGAAGAGAACATTTGTTGTGATTTTTGGGCAGAGGACAGATGTGGTAATATTTCAGTCTCAAAAGCTGGCTAAGGTTATAAATTCAGGACAATGGGCTTTTAGCTATTTTAGTCAATAATAAAACTGTCTCCAAGACCCCCAGACTAAAGTTCCCTGTGTACAATATATATATAGCGCACAGCTTCTAAGAGTGTCCAAGGACACCTAAACATTCCTAATAGGCCCTGCTACTTTAATAACATGGTCCTGCCTCAAATAGTCAGGCTGCCAGAGTGCATGCTGCCTTTTAAGTGAAGGAGTGAAGGAGTGACGGGCTGTAATTTGAGAGTCGGAGAGAGGGTATCATTAGCCTAAACGTAGAGCGGTGCATGAGCACAGCAGATGTTGAAAGCAACCAAGGACACAGGCAAAGCCTTTTTACATCTAATCATCTCTTGTCGACGCATCTCACCTACATTTTCTGAATTATACAGAGGGGCATTTTACCAACACGTATATGGCTCTGCGCTCCTAATCCACAACCAAATCAAAGGGACAGCGAACAGCACTAAAGGGAGGACTGTTTTAATTGTCTATTCGTTTTGCCGGGATTCGCAACTTGGTGAATTGTACTTGGATAGACTACCTGTCTTCAGATTTGGATCGCTTTAGAATGCTATAACAAATAGTATTGAATGGATTCTCATAGGTTCTGACTGGACAGATAGCCCATCAGTAAACGAGTCCTTTCAACGAGATCTCTGAATTGTTGGAGGTTTGTTGCGAGGGTTTACGATGGCTTCTCTTCACCTTATACTAACTGTTTGGTTAGTTACGCTGCGCCCTTACAGCGCACTATTTTCGGGACCCTTGTTTCCCGAGATGTCTAATGGCACGTTTCATCATTACTTCGTACCAGACGGCGATTACGAGGAAAACGACGACCCGGAGAAGTGTCAAATGCTTTTTAAAATGACAGACGACAGAAAATGTGGTCTGGATGAAGACCAGGATTCGGTCATCCGTGATGATTTCACGATCATTAAGCGTCATATCGAGGACGCTGCCAGGGTTCTGGAGGGAATTGGGAAGAGCATCTCCTACGACCTGGACGGAGAGGACAGCTATGGAAAGTATTTAAGAAGAGAGACAACGCAGATAAACGAGGCATTCACTAACTCCGAGAAATCATTGTTGGAACTTGAGGTCAAATTCAAACAGAGTCAAGAAAACGAACTCAAAGAAGAGCACCGCATCGGTGACGACTTCCTCAACATGATCGTTCACACCAGGGACGGGTTGAAAGATACTCTGGACATTTCACTTGGGCTGAAAGACAAACATGAGCTGCTGTCTCTTATCATCAGGAGTCACGGGACCAGACTAAGCAGGCTGAAAAATGAGTATATGAAAGTCTGAACCAAACTCAGACAATTCTTATGCATTTTTAGGGGATACCCTAACAAAGGTGCCTTTTCTTAACTTTGCTAAAGCTGTTGATATTCATTTATTGTAACATTATTTGATTTCATACTTTACTCTTAATACAATAAATATAACAAGGTTAAGAAAGTACTTTTTGGAATACAAAGAAGGGTGAGAATCTTTTTAATTGACATTAAAACACAGAGTTATTGGCTATAAAGCCTACTGTAACAAGGTCGTACAGGGTACCTCATGGCCCAGAAGGAGAACGGTCAATAATGCTGTTAGGCATGAATTGATTGTATTACATTTTTGTGTGATTCAGAAAACTAAAAGCATCCTTTTTGATTGTGAACATAAGATTCAGCTTATGAGATCAGTAAAGTTGTGCAGAATCAATAAAATGCATTAAGTTTGATATGGAGCACAAACTATTTTGGCAGGATTATGGCTGACCAGATACACCATATCCAGAGTAATATAAACTGAAGTCCACAGATGTTTACAGCGAGAATAACAATAACAAGCAAACATCTTGCAGCTCTGCCCATTTGATCTGTGCTTGAGAGGTGTTAACAAACAGTTACAATGGGATGTGTACAGCATTGCAAACATTACCTTTATTTAATAAGGTATTATTATCTGTATTATTTTGTTGATAATTGATATTATTAGAGTATTAATTATAATAAAGGAGTTGAGGTTGTATTGTCATTTTAAATCTTGTTAATAAATCCTGACTACAAATGTAGGCCTATGTGACTCTGGCGGATATTGTGTCATACAATTGTTCTTATTGAAATGTAATACTGTGAGTGTCTATATTTTTATGTGGGATAAAATATATTCTTGATGTCAAAATGTTGCATCATCATAGTAAAATGTATATTCTTGTGATGGTAATGTTTTGAGAATACTGAGATCACAATGACTGGGGTGATAAATCCCAAGACCAACCAAGATGACTGCGGGCAGGAATATTGGACTTTAAATACTCAAAAGGTGTGTCTACATTCCTGAGGTTGTTCTTTTAATATAATAAAATCTTCAAGCTTAAGCATGTGTTCTAAGAGTTTTTCAGTGCTCAAATGAGACTGCACGGTTTTACATGAAGCACAAGCCAGCAGAATACATCCAGATTAGTCCATATAGGCAGGTGCTGGCAGTGGCAGGATACAAATGGAAGTGATCAAATTGTGAGCATCACAAGGGTTGATGTTAATGTGTCCCTGCGGACCCATTACTACTTTTATGGCAGGTTGCTATGAAAGGCTTTTAGTACATTGTTCGGTCTCTTGCAGCACTAACTTGTGTTTTAAACTAACTTAAACTTAAACTAAATGTTTGAAACAGGCCTTGTGAGGGGCATGGCTTGCATCATTTTGCACCACACTGAGTCATTAGGCCTTATGCACACTCAAGGGGCATTCACTTTACAGAATGAAATGTAAGTAAGCGGTCATTAATAGGCTACCAATTATTTATACAGAGTCGAGGTGACACAAGACTAAACTATCTCGACTGAAATCTAGGTCTAATCAAATCCATACAGCTAACTCACTAATTTAGTGGAGTTCTGGTTGAGTTCTTAACTGACACTTCACCAATGAAAGATAATGAGTTTATGTGCATTTGAATAGGCTATATCCTATTAAAGACTCCAATCTATGATGTGGCGGTCAAATTTCTATGGAGACAAGGCAGTGAGGACTTAGATAGTAGGCTAAATTATCTCCCATTTTGGACAAAAAATATTGACTACCTGTAAATTATGTATTATATGTCCAACACTTTTCAAGAGGTAGACTTACAAAGTTAGAGGTGTTTATGATGTTAAACCCCAAACCCCATCGTATTCTTATGCGTACTCTGTAGCCTATAATGTACAGACTATTCATAGCCGAGACATTCAGAAATTCAGACCAGTAACCTTTCCCCTACTTTCACTGTCAGCGCACTACACTATTCTCACGCCTTCGCGTTAAGACACATCTCATTCAAACTACTAGCAGAGGAAGCTTCTCTAGAGAGCAAGGTAATGCTGTATTCAGGTTCCTCTTTCCTAACGCATGCTTTTATTAAGACAGGTAAAACCACGGGGGAAAAACTGTTTTGATTAAGGCGAGATGAATGTTTGTTTACAAACATGAAGCTGGTGTGTTTGCTAGTGAGCCGCCGATAGCTATCCTGGCTGCAGTAGTTGGCTGACTATGACTTCAAGGAAGTATGGTTCTTACCTAACGTTCAGTAGACATTCTGCTTGTTTTGCCTCAGTAAACACAAAGTCAGTAGTATAAATAAGTGCAGAAAGTGCAAGTCCTACTAGCTTTAACACCAATAGTTATAGTTCACAAACGGAGAGAGTACACGGTAGCCACTAGCTGTGATGATACTTGCTAGCTTTATGCCATTGGTTTTCATTGTGTTCATGCTACGATGCTAACCTGTCAATGTTGCCACTGGAAATAGAAGTGAATATCGAAAGTGTTTGACTGTGCCGCGTACGTATTGCCTTAATGTATTTGGTAATACCATTCTGATTTCCAGCTCACACAGAAACTACCATCGTATCAATGTAGTTGCCTTAGTATTTTATAGAGCAGTTCATTTGCTGGAGTCGGGTTGTACACACCCATGCCAAGCATACTCGTATGACCCTTTACCTAGTTTACGAACGCTCCCGTGGTGTGTTGTATTTACGTCATTATGTCATGTGAAGTCGTGTGTTGGACCAGCTGGGATGTGGACATGGAGGGTCAAAGGTGTGTACTTGAGGTGGAAACGGTTACTTTGACCTAAGTGGAGTTGTTTAGAGCTCAGGGTTCAATATGGGTCTATGGTGTCAGTCTGAATGGATACCATACAATTATAAACTAATCAAAAGGCAGGAGCCCAGTCATGCATAATATAAAACTTATCTTAATAACTCTCCAACATGTTCCTTTAATCAAAGCAATCTTGTGAGGGCTATCAGTGTTCTATAATTCAAGTGAACTACCAGCAGAGTGACTCATTCTTCCTTGACAAATGTAAGGACCTAGGTTGTTGGTAAATTAAGAATGTCGTAAGCGTATTATTGACATCAGGAGTTTGCCATTTAGTAGTATTGTACTGTGTATAACATTTTATGGTTCTGCAAAGTACAAAAACATCTGCTAAATACCTTAATCATATCCATGACCATTTTTGCCTATAGAATGGGTAGGGGGATTGTTACTTTTATGGGGATTTGTCCATTTTCTTTAGAATGTATTATTGCTTGCATACACACCTCACTTGATGCAGTAGCAAGACTTAGAGATGACATTTGTGTGACCCCTTCACCTCATCTCTCTGCATGGGGGGGCAGGTACAGTGCAGGGTACAGTTACACATAGCACAGTCACATTGTGGCAGCTCTGAACCCCTGGGTGCCTGGCTTCAGGACTTTAGTCAGCTGAGGTGTCATTACCCTTATCTTTGGTGTTATGCAATCACCTGCTATGACAGCATTTTGATATCAAATTACTACATCTTAAGGTAATAGTAAGGCTTGACGGAGTTTATTTTTGTTAATAATTTGTTGAGTGTTTATGTCAATGGTTGATTTCTGTGTTTTACATGTTTGTGTTCTATCCCTTACTTTAATGGCTGATCACTGGGTGTTTGCTGAAAGCTCCAAGAGCACACGTGTATTCATCTCCTCTCTTGTTTATTTCCTACTTCTCTTTTTGACAGTTGTTTGTACAACTATGTAACTGTGGTGATCAAGAAAGATAAGCTGGCGTCAAATGTTACGTTAAAGGTGTAAGATTCTGAATGTTTGCCTACATTATTCTGCGACAATGAATTACATGTCAAGCCTGGATTGGTTTGGAGGAAGTGCTCTGATCTGTCTTGTCTTCTGATAGATTTCTCTGTCTTGATAACGATAAGACTTGACTGTTGACTGTAAACAGACAAACCAGTGGAGTCAGTGTAAAGCCTTGCGTAATCACTCAGTCCTTATTTATGGCTGCTCCACTCCAGTACAGGTAGTCCAGACTCTCAAGTGCCACACACGAGTCCAAGTGGCAGCTGCGCCTGTGAAGGATGTTATCAAGGCTCGCTCGCTGTGTCTCCAGCGCCTGCATATCTAGGGCAACCCGGCAGGTGGTGAACGGCCATGGGAAACGCAGACTGCCGGCCGTCCCCGTGGTCCCGTACGCGCGAGGTCACCAGACGCTCGCCACTGCTACCTCGTCCCTTCCTGTGGTCGGGGCCACTCCGGTGGTGAGGCACGCCCGCACCCTGGAGCGGGAGAGGCTGCTGCAGGTGGAGTGGGAGGACGGCAGCTGCAGCCTGTACCCCTTCACCTGGCTGCGGGACAACTGCCAGTGCCCCCTGTGCACCCTGCAGTCGGCCCAGGCACGGAGTCTGCCGCTTGCCCAGCTGGACGTACACACCGGGGTGGACAGTGTTCAGGTCACGGAAAACAACAAGGTACAACCACGGTGCAGCACCTTTCAATTAATTGCGCATTTGCGATCACAGTAATCTCTCTTTTCACACAGAGATATAGACCTATAATCTCCAATTTATTATAGAGAAAGAGATTACGAGAGCATGTTGGTATAACTGAAGGGGCAGCTGAATCTGGGTATGTTCAACTCTTAAGCTCAGAGATCTGTTTTTCATTAATCAAAGCCTTAAAAGTACAAAAGCAGTAAGATATGGTTTTAGCGATATACAATACTAATAAGTACTAGTTTGTACTAGCCTAACTGATATCTGAACAGTGCCAGAGTGTGTGAGAGTAGTGCTATGAACCAACAGGGCCAGATCTTTGTTTTTGAGGGTTAATGGAAACTAGAATCCTTCCATAGTTCCATATTCCATATTGAACGCACTCCCTGCCCAGCGGCTCTGTCGCTGCCATGTGATCTAAACCTAACTAACAGTACGTCTTTTTTTGCCCTTGTTTGTGTTTGTGTGTGCTATGATGTTTGTTCTTCTATTATGATGATAAAGGTGATTCATTTATTTACTTTCCCATACAGGTTTCTGTAATATGGCCTGACCAGCACAGCAGTGAGTTTGATCCTAACTGGCTGAAGAAACGTTGCTTTTCACCAGAGGCAAGGCAAGCTAGACAAGAGGAGCTTTTCCTTAATGGTATGTGCTGTTCTGTCAGGCTTACAAAACAACAACAACAATAATAATGTATTTAATTTAAAAGCGAATTTCATGACTCCCAAGGTCACTTCACATATTCAACAAACTCTGAAAAGTAGCCTAACAATAATAATAGGGGAAATATATAAATATTAAAATGTACAAAACTAAAGAGGTCACAAGACACAGTGGGTAATAGGTTAGCTTCCCTACAGTTGGGTGATAATGTGGAGACACAAACAGACGGTTGTGTTTACCTGCCCAAAGTTGATTGGGGTGACATTTCCCCTTGAATGCCGACTGACATCCAGAACCTCGATGCATGAAGTGATTATGCAAAGCATTCCCAGTGTGTAGAGGTGAACAATGTCAAGGCCAAGGTTGACAGCCGTGGTAAAAATGGAGTCGTTGTAGATTGGGCAATCTTCTAGCCTGGATACCAGCCTGAACTCCGCCCACAAAATTTTTGGTCTGGGAGATTCAGTCTGGAATCGAGCTAGTTGGGAGGGTTTAAACGTTTCAAAAATGTTGAGAAAGCAATCTAAACCAATCAAATTGTAAGGGCGGGCTTTATACGTTGATGGACAGATGACCTGATGATAGATAGAATACCGGTATACATCGAACAAAGATGGCGCCGTCTCGGGAGCTTAGTGGGACATATTTGATATGATTTAAGCTATCTACACGACTTTTTTTATGTCTACATTGACTCGGTTAGTTGTGTATACGCAACACCAATGTTGCCTAGGATTGTAGGTTTTAACTTAAGCACTCTAGACCATTATTGAAAGGTTATGCTAACAGCGTAGACAAAAAAAACATTGAAACCAATGGTAGCTTCTAGCCTTGAGTGCTAATTAAGTAACGTGAGCAGGCATATCTCAACAGATATTGACAGCGCATTCATTTTGAAAGAGGAACAGAGAAACGCGATCAAGGCATTTGTCGATTGAAAAGATGTTTTTGCCGTCCTTCCTACGGGATCAGGTCAAAGTTTAATCTATCGTAATAATAGCCTACTACGTTGCTCTGATTGGTTCTAGGTATCCAATTCAGCGAAGAGGAATTTTCTTTCCTGGTTCGTTGAAACACGCCCCATAATCACAGCCCAGTGGTCCGGTCTCAGACTCATATTCTGACTAGAATTATGAGTATGACATCGTCAGGCTAGCAATCTTCATGACACCAGCAGGAAAAAACTCTGAACTTGTCTGAACTTGGCCATGACTGCAGGAGACTCAGAAGGTGTCCCCCAGTTAGGATACAGCCACCCAACATGTCTCTCCACACAGGAAGCCAGATAGTCCATGTATGATATTGAGCAGTTGGTATTATATCACCAGATGTGCCATTCAGCTCTTCACCTAACACAGTTGTTAAGATTAACAGGACCATTCTCAGAAGTTAACTTAGTAGGCAATGTGTGAAAATAAATAATAACCCCTACATGCAACAGTTTAACTTTTTATTATTAGTTTAAGTTTGCACATATGCCTTGCTTGCTTTCCCCCATATTCATTGTGTCCATGGCGGGGTAACAGGAGCAAGTCAATCTTGAAGCTACACACATTAGTGACATTTGTGTAACCCCTTGCAGGAGAGATCAATCTTGCCTCTATAGCCCTACATTTAGGTCCAGAAGGACCTAAAGGAGCAGCACACACCTTTTCCTCCCATAGGACATGATTGTGTATGTTATCCTAAGGGTAATGGATTATGTGTTTGTCCAGCATTGTTGCTGCAGGAGTGTAATGTCTAGTGCTACTGAGTTGAGTCTCAGGTGGCCCCTTCCACGCAGTCTAGGGTGCCGTCAGCCAAACCCCCCCCCCCCCCCCCCCCCCCCACGATTGTTGTGTTAGCCCCTGACTGGTGGAAACGAGCGCTCTCCACTTCAGGCCTTCTTCAGGCTGCCCCCACTCCCGGCTCCAGGGGTTTCCGCCCCTGACCGCTGCCAGCTCAGCAGCGGGAGCGATCTCTCCCTAGATGAGGAGCCGAACATGTGCTCCCCGCGCTCCCCACTTCCCTCCTTCTCTGGGTTTAATTAGATCCTCCTGAGGGACACGCCGAAATTCCTTCCCCTTACGTGGAAGAAGAAGCAGAAAAAAATCTCTGGAAAGGGTTCTGTTTTTCGAGCGGTTGGAAGCCTGCAAGGTGCTGCCGTGCTCTCCCTAGGTGGACCTCTCTGGGCCTCAGTGGGGGTCACGGTCGACACTGGCATTCCTTGTCATTCAGTGCGAGCTTGTGTTCATAAACGACTTCCTGTTTGTGGAAGCGGCGCGCAGGCTAAGCTGAAGGGAGCTGCCTCACATGTCTTATAAATCACTAGAACTACTCTCATTTGGATCGCACTAAACATTTATTTATGGGTCTTGTGCTTGTAGGCTTTCTTCATCAAAGCATGCTAACCACAAATATGTGTTGTCGACAGCATTTATTTAAACATTGTATTGTAAACAAATACTTTATGTTTGTCATTACCTTATATTGTTGTTCGGTTGTAAGATGGTGGTGTAAGATGTATTCATGTGGCATTCTAGTGTGATGTATTATTTTTATAATTATTACTACAAAGAGCTTTTAGATATAAAGTGCCAAATTGAATTTATTAAGTATTGTTATGGTCAGCGTGAAGTCAGTTGCATAGCTTTCCACCCCCTCTGTTGAAGTGATAAGATGTAAGATTATAGCCCATAAATCAGGCAAAGAAAGCCTGAGAAAAACAAGGCTCCACGTGCGGGGCCGTCTAGCAGGACTGGGTTTTGTGTGGAAAGTTTCTCTCAGCTTCCTGCCTTGGCCATATGGAATAGAGATTGGGGGGAATACGAGTTGAGGGGGCTCCTCTACTCGTAACCGCACACACAAGCCCATCTCTCTGTCTCATTCTCTCAGTGGGCGCAACCCAAAGAACACTGAGGACTGTGTCAACGAATCAACAGGCCTTCACTAATTGACGTGACCGGCGGTGTCCAGGCAAGCCATAAATTATCTGGACAAACTGTTTCTTGTTTGTGTCAGTTCAGGCTTTCAGTGCCATCACCGCACAGACCAGTTTGGCATAGTCGTTCCCTTTGAGGTCCTCCTAGTTAATTTCCATCCCCAACAACTTGAGAATCAAGGGCAACTCCGTCAATGCAGAATGAAGCGTGCTACATGAGTTCAGATTGTAGGCTCTCTGAATTGGACATAAATCAAATGGAACGAATAGCATAGCAATGAAGTGAGGAATCTGTTTCTGAGTAAGGGAAAATGACTAAAATGAACAACTGGGCCGCCAGAAGTTATAGCCGCATCTTGTGTATTGTTCCCGATTAGCCATGGGGTGTGCGAATTTATCAGAGAACATGATTCCAGAACATGATGTCATATAAGCTCTCCAGCACATCTCCCGTAGAGAAGGAAGGAATTGTGCCCCGAGTCACGAGGAAACGTGGGAGTAGAAGGGAGTGGAAATCAAGTAGTGAGGGATCACATTAAGAATGCGTCTTTCTTTAAGATGGAATAAATTGTGTGATTTAAAAGACACAAGGGACCGTGCAGAAAGGCTTAAATGGGAATCCAATCACTCGACCATAGGTGATGCTTTGGTAATGGAGGTCGTAAAATGTCAAATAAACAATGGGGGTCTCACCTGGCCGGCGTGTAAAAACATGCTCCTTTGACCCATGGAGCCGACTGCTTCTGTGTTGACAGCCTCGGGCAAGTTGTCCATGCCCTTTTGAGTCTCCTTCCATCAGTGACATGGAGCGCTTCCTCCCCATCCTGTGCTCTTTGAACCCCTGCCTTTATGGATGGTTGGGTTAGGGTTAGGTTTAGGGTCAGGGTGAAGACATGCCGTTTGCTTTGGCTAAGAGTCCACTGTGGTTTCCTTCATCTTTACGACATTTCCCTCCGGCCATTGAACTAATCCCCCTTGCAGACTGTCTGTTTGCTATCCTGTTACTCTCTGCATCACTGTCCCAGTGTCAATCTCTTCTATGGGACTTTCCTTCTTTTACGCTTCTTTCATTCTTTCTTCAGTCAAGTGGTTCTTTTGGACAAACACAATGATTTCTCCCTTACCATTTCATGGTTTTGATTTGGTAGACTGTACTAAATTGAATGGTATATCATGGGTTTGCCAGTTTCATGAAATTCTGTGCGGGCCTGTACACCAGAAGCTAATCAATCTTTTTTTTTAACTGTAATATTTCATTGAAATTATTCTTTGATCTCCCCCCTCAATATCAGATTTCCCTTTTTGATAATAGCCATCTGGTCATTGCAGTGCCCTGTGACTTTTTCCCCATCTGTTAAGGTCATCTGGTCTTAGAGCTCCCATCTCGTCTTTAACGTAGAGGCCTGTCTGGAAAATAATCTCCCCTGAATACAGCGTCCCACACTGAAGAATAGGCTCCTTTAAGAATTAAGCCCAAAAGCCCTGTTTACCCTCTAACCTAAAATGTGCTGTAAAAAGGTTGGCCTGTTCTGTTCTTAGAGGTGGTGGTTGTAGAAAAGGGGTGTGTGGCTGAAGAGAAAAGGCTAGACACTGAGGGCTTTGTGAGTGGGGGCAGGCAGGTACTATCTCATACACCAGGGAGCAGTTTGCTCCACTTGGACCAAGTTTCAGGGATCGCTAGTACAAACCTAATGATCTCAATCAACTTCTCTCTGGCTTGTGCTTGGGGATGTATGCCAACAGCATCTGCAGTTGATAATTGTGCTGTTGCCTGTTACGATAAGGAACAGTATCCAAAATAATAGACGAATCATTCCCTGAAGCAGTCGCCAAAAAGATCACTGTGATCGGAGTTGTAGACAGTGCAGAACAGAACTGTGCTCTTTCAAAAGAGCCCTCATCTCAGCTCTACTGCTTAGCTATGCCACTGTCATTGGGGGACACTGTTTTCCCCCTGTGTCTTCTGTGATGGCTGCCTTATCTGTCTGCCACCCTCAGGAGCGTCAGATTTGGTCACCTTGTCTGGAAATCTCACCAGAGCAGACCCAGAGGAGGGAGTAGACAAAGAATGCCTTCACTCTGCTCCTTCGTTCCTTGTCCACGCACAAAAAACACACACACATACTCTTTGCTCGGGACCAGCTGGAAAATATAAAAAATAAGAAAAGAATTAGGGAGACTAATCTCTGAGTAGCTCAGCAGAGTCCGTGTAAGGGAAATTGCTCCAGAATGGCCAGCATTGCTGCAGCCATGCCAGGAAACCGTAGCGGCAAATTTGCGATCGGTGAGAAAGGGAATGTGAAGCATTACACGGCAATAAGCATGGAACACTGGGACAGCACCATCTGAACCTCCCCACCCTGGGCTCCTGGCCCAGCCGCTCTCTCTCTCTCTCTCTCGTTCTGTTTCTCTCTTTCTTTCTCACTTTTTGTCTCTCTCTCCCTCTCTAGCTACGGATCTTCTGATGAATGAGTCTGAATGAGAATGAAACTCTCCTATCTTGCTCTAACCCCCCCCCCCCCAACCCTCCTCTTGCATCCCATGATGATTTTTCTTTTGCTCTGGTCTGCTCTCCACATCTCTCTCTCTCTCTCTTTCCACATCTCCCCTCTCTCCACATCACCCCTTCTTTCTCCACATCTCTCTCTCTCTCTCTTTCTCTCTTTCTCTCTCTTTCTCTGTTGATGGCTTTACATCACTTTCCCCCTGTAATGCTCCAGCTGTAATGTGCACATGACAGCTGTAGGCGATTAGGAGCGTGGGGTACCTTCCCATGGAGTGGAGGGGAGCGAGAGAGAGGGAGAGGTAGAAAGAGGGAGAGGGAGAGAGGGAGACAGAGAGAGAGAGGAGAGAGAAGGAGAGAGGGAGAGAAAGAGGAGGGAGAGGGAGAGAGGGAGACAGAGAGAGAGAGAGAGAAGGAGAGAGGGTGAGGGAGACAGACAGAGAGAAGCGGAGAGAGAGAGGGAGACAGACAGAGAGAAACAGCGAGAGAGAGAGAGAGGGAGAGAGAAACCGAGAGAGAGAGAGAGAGGGAGAGAGAAACAGAGAGAGAGGGGAGAGAGAATCAGAGAGAGAGAGAGAGAGGGAGAGAGAAACAGAGAGAGAGAGAGGGAGAGAGGGTGAGGTAGACAGAGAGAGAGAGCGAGAGAAAGGGAGAGAGAGATTGCGATGACTGAACAGGGATGACTGTTTCCTCTGTGGCTTTGGCCGGAATGTAGACAAGGTGTGCTTGGTGCTCAGACGTGTAACATGAGCTCGGGGCCACGTGTTCTCCTGTACGTCTTGACTGATCCATACAGTATGCCGGTGAACAGGAGATGATGCACTGTTCAACTTACAAGACGGATATTACAGCAATGTCAGACTTTCCAAATGTCTGACTTGGAAAAGGTGATTTTAGATGGCTTTTTATAATGACACCCATCTGTGCACTGAAACCACAGCAGCAGAGCCATACAGTCAGATTGACTGAAGGACAAGACAGATGACGGGATGCTGTTGTCAAACTGCCTTTGTGTATTCCATGCAAGATTTCCACCCCATCTATGCATGCTGCCAGTGCCAAGCATTGAGGTTTGGGTGCTGTGATCCTAGTGGACTTGAAGATGGATGGCCTCTACCTAAGAAACAACCAACTGGCAGAGGAAGACTAGATAATTCAGGAATTGTGGTGGGGTTTTTCAGTCTAAGGAATGTGGAAAGTTTAACACTTCACTCTTGCAGGGAACCTATTCTGGCATAATTCTGAAGAGAACATCAACAGAAAAGTGTCCAATCCTATTTCTTACGCCAGTAATTTAAAATATTTTTTCAGTGGTAAATAAATAGTTTGTAGATAGTGATAGACTTCATGGTCTACATTTACTGCCGTATAACTTTGAATAATCGTGTCTGAGGTATCGGTTTAATAGAATTATTAGTCCATGAGTGAAACAATTCCACCTGAAAGGGTCTATGGCAGATTAAGAGGACTGAAATGAATATCATAATTCTATATGCCTTTAGAAAGGCTTCATTTTGTGATCATATAGGCTAACAATTTCCATATCAGTGCTTCCACAATCACATCACATTATTGTGTATCCACGCCATTTGATTCCTCCAAGTGTCCTCTGACACGGATGAGTGACTTTCTGCCATGAGATGGGAGATGAGAGCAGAGCAGAGCACTATGTCAGATCCGCAGATGAGTAGAGAGCAGAGAGCAGAGATGTGCTCTGCAGCTGTGGAGAAGCCGGTCGCCACTGGAGAGCGTCTATGGAAAAACGGCAGTCCTGCCAGCAGGGCAAGCCAAGAGAGTTTCCACAGTCGGGAGTTCTCGAAAGCAGGTCGTCTCCCCTCACAAACTGTTCCGACCACCGTGTTCTGGCCCCTTCTCCTGACAAGACATTCTGTTTAATGCACATCCGTGCAGGGGCGCATTGCTGTGCACTCTCACGCTCTCTCACACACACACACACGTAATTGAATCTCTCAACGCCTCTGTTTTCTCTTTCTCTCCTCGTTTGATTGAGTCGGCTCTTTAGGCCAGTTCTACGGTTGACAAACTGCAGCCTCTAAATGTCTAAGCCCCGGCATCTCTGTAAACACACGGGTGGTTATTAACTCATCATTAAGATCTACGGGGTCTAGACTTCCAGTTATTTCTAAATGCAAACATGTGTGCCTGAGCGGGCTGTCTCCTGATCCGCAGTGCTTCTGGCTGAATGCTCCTGGCCCGCTTCAGAGTGATTTAGAGCGACAATATGTTTTAATGTCGCGGCGTAATCAAATCATAGGATAACGACACTTCCTGTCTTGTTTGCACGGCAGAGCGCGAGTATTGGGACTCTGGCCTGCGGATCCCCACGGCGAACTTCGAGGAGGTCCTCCACGACGACAAGGCCGCGCTGGACTGGCTGCTGGCGCTGCGGCGTGTGGGCATCGTCTACCTCAAGGGGGCGCCGGTGGAGCAGGGTCAGGTGGCCCGTCTGAGCGAGCGGATTGGCTACCTGAGGCTGACCTTCTACGGGTGAGTGGAGCAGCTCTGTCCATGAAAGTGTAAAGTATGTACTTAATGTATGTGGTCTATTCGGTATCAGTGGTACCTAGCATGGATTTTGGTTTAACAGACAGTGGTGGTTTGAGGCTGAGACAAATTAACCCCCAGAAAGGCCTCCTCCATGATGTAGAGAGGGCTCTGGCCGGGGGCCTTGTAGTTTCCGAGTCGAGGGTCCCAGTGGCCTCCAGAGCAGTGGCTTGCAGAGTGATTTACCACACCGCCGCGCTCAGCGCTGGCCTGGGATCAGCCAAGGCAGCGCCAGCCGGGGGAATTACCTGACACGGTCTATTCGGAGACGGGAACAAAAATCAGCGCGCCTGCCAGCGCATGAGCTCATGGCAGTGGTAGCTGTGGGCTGACTGGAGCAGGGAAGGGGCTTGTTGCTATTACTGAGGCCTTTACAGGCCATCCCCGCCCTGTCTCTTGTTTTTTTCTTTGTCTTTTTTTCTCTTTCGCTCTGACTCTCTCTCTCTCTGACTCTCTCTCTCTCTCTCTCTCTCTCTCTCTCTCTCTCTCACACACACACACACACACACACACACACACACACACACACACACACACACACACACCCCCACACACACACACCCACACCCACACCGATACACACAAACAGCGCACACTCATACAACTCCTCCCTCTTGTTAGATCATCGGAGCCAACGGTTTAGTTCAAGCATCAAAGTAGCCCAGCAGATGTGGGCCACCAGGCTGTGGGCCTTTGGAGGCCAGAGTGGTGTCCTCCCCACTGACCCTCGCTGAAGAGCTTAATCCTCCCATTCAAGCCACTCAGTCGCTCTTGGATCTGAACCGCTTCACTCTTGAAAAACCACTAATCTGACTGGACAGCGGTTGTCTGATCTACAGCACTGGTTTAGCAGTCCAGCTTTTGACACAGAACTCAGCTACTACTTTGGTCAGGAGTAGTGTGTGTGAGAGCTAGAGAGAGGAGAGAGAGAGAGAGAGAGGCCGCAAGAGAAACAGATAGAGTCACATGCTCAAATGCTGGGGCATTATTCCAAATAGTCCAACTGTTTTTAGATCAGCAAACGCTTCTTTCTCTGTTTTTGTTCGTTGTCATAACAGTGTGAAGTGTTGTATTAAATTGTTTGGAAGGATACATTTGAGGGGTTGACTGAACCGACTGGTGTTTTGTTTTTAAAATAGTAAAAGTTCCTGAAAAAGCTCCTGAAATGTTTTTAACCCCCTGTTATTCTGGTCCTATTTCAATCTCCAGACACACATGGCAAGTGCAAGACAAACCGATGGCTAATAATGTGGCCTATACCTCTGGCAAACTGAGCCTTCACACAGACTATCCAGCACTGCACCATCCACCAGGGGTGAGAAAACACACACACACTCACTATCCAGCACTACACCATCCACCAGGGGTGAGAAAACACACACACACACACTCACCATCCAACAGGGGTGAGAAAACACACACACACACACACACACACACACACACACTCACTATCCAGCGCTGAACCATCCACCAGGGGTGAGAAAACACACACACACACACACACACCCACCCGCTATCCAGCACTACAGTAAACCATCCACCAGGGGTGGAAAAACACACACACACACACACATGCACACCCCATGTGTGTCATACACTTGTTATGCAACACACCTTTGAACCTAAACAATAGCTGACCGTTGTACAGGTGCTCCACCCAGAAAGCTTCGCCCAGATGAAAACAAAACAAACGATGTTGGAGCGACGTATGTGATCACTCATCCCACCTGCGTTTCTCTGTACATTTTGGCACCAGAGCGAACAGGCACATGTTCTGTCCTCATTCACACTCACCCAGGTCTGACCCAGTCATCCACAGGGCAGTGGGTGGGTGGCACGTGGGCCATAGCAGAGCTTTTCCTCTGTCCTCTCCATGCCCCTGTCCTCTCCATCTCATCCATATCTACCAGTATTGCCCCTGCACTCTGTCCTCTCCATCTCATCCATATCTACCAGTCTTGCCCCTGCCCCTGCTACTGCCTCTCCATCTCATCCATATCTACCAGTCTTGCCCCTGCCCCTGCTACTGCCTCTCCAGGTGGCCTGGGGCATCATGCCAGTATCGGGGGGATGGCTCTGGAGCGATCAGTCTCTAGCCGTCTGTGAAATCCCATGTGTCTATGTGTTTTCACTGGATGAAAAACAGAGGATTCTTTATGCCTCATTGGCTTCTTCCTGCAACGAGAGTGAAGGGAGGGCATGAGAAAGCGGATGGAGTCTAGAATCCAGAACCCTTCTCTGGCTTCTTCCTGCTTTTGCTTTGAGCCCTTTTTTCCCTAGAAGAGACCTTTAAAGAGTTCTGTGGTTCTTCGATTTTATGATGGCATTTAGGCCTACATTCTACATTTCTATGTGAAACCGGTACCTGTCAAAGCAAAGAAGCAGAGTTTGGGCTTTTTCTGTGGCTGTAGGCATCAGTCCTTGGTTCCTGTCTCACTGTCCCACGGTTCCTCCTCTCAGGTTCAGTTCCTGCACTGCCTGGCGCAGGCGCGGGAGGGCGGTGAGAGCGAGGTGGTGGACGGCTTCCACATGGCGGAGCTGCTGCGCCGCAGAGACCCAGAGGCCTTCCATGCGCTCACCACGCTACGCGTTGATTTCACCGACACCGGCGCCGACTACTGCGACTTCTGTGTGCAGTCCAAAAACCACATTATTGAGTGAGTCCAGAAGCGCCTCACACACACACACACAAACACACACATGTAGCCTCATATACACATCTCCCTGTCCTGTCAACACTAGCCATGCTAACGCACTGAAAAGAGTGAAAACATACTGTATGCTGCCTCAGGCTTTGGAAGTCTGGAGAGTCTATTTCTGCCATTCCCACCGTTCTCCTCGTCAGAGGGTAAAATTGGGGAATTGTGCTGCCATCTGTTGTTCAACATTGGAACTGTTTTTCTGTTCCTGGGTTCTGCTGTTTGGGTCATGTATTGGACTGTCTCTGTGTCCAAGTACAGTCTGGACCATGTGGGGAGAGTGGATAGGATCAACTACAACAATGCCACCAGAGATTCCGTGCTGGACTTTCCGCTAGACAAGGTTCAGCACTTCTACGCCTCGCTCAAGGCCTATGTAGAGCTGATGACCCAGCCTGAGAACATGGTCACCTATTCGATGGAACCAGGTGAGAGTGGCAGTGTGTGTGTGTGTCCCGTCGTACCTAGTCTTTTGGGGCCATATGTGTTTACAAAGCATGTATGAGGACAACTGTGTGGTAATTTGGACTGAATATAGGTTGGAACAATTTTGAGTTTGAAACACTTCAATGGAGGCAGAACTAACTGACATTTCAAGTTCAATCCAGAAAGTACTGAATTCACATCTTGCCCTGCAAAATGAGTGGGAGTTGGATTTATTATTACACAAAACTGTGTCCCATAAACTGATGTGATATCTGATAGTGTGTGATGATGATAGTTGTACTTTAACTAGGAACAGTTAAGAGGAAATGAGATGACTTAATGACGATGCACCCTCCTCCTGCCCCTAAAATGAGTGGGATTTAGATTAATTATTACACAAAAATGTGTCCCATAAACTCATGTGATATCTGATAGTATGTGAGGATGATAGTTGTACTTTAACTAGAAACAGTAAAGAGGAAATGAGATGACTTAATGATGATGCACCCTCCTCCTGCCCCTTCTGTGTTTGGCCAGTTGTGGCATCTCCTGCTAGACATATGCAGTGTTTCACCTTTTCTAGAGCTTTCCCAACACATAATCCCTCCCACCTCACCCAACCACAGGCGACTTGGTGACCTTCGACAACTGGCGACTGCTCCACGGCCGCAGGGACTACCTGTCTGATGCCCACTCCCGTCGACACCTGGAGGGCGCATACCTGGATTGGGACGAGGTCATGTCCCGTCTGCGGATCCTTCGGAAGGCTGTGCACGGAGACAACTAAATCAGTGACATAAGCAGCTCAGCCGGGGCAGTCTCGAGCAGGAGGCTCCTGTGCTGTGAGTGTGCACTACCAGCTCCAGCTACGCACAGTCACCTCTGCTCCCAAACTCAGTCACTTCAGTTGCCTTAAACAGACGAAAGATCTCCACCAATGGCCCTGTACTTGGTACTAAAGCCTCAAGTACATTTCATTGCTAGCTTTCTTGTCTCTCAGGGTTTTCCGTATGTTCATTCAAGTTCAACCCTTCCCAATCTGGTTGTGGCCTCGGCTTTCATTTCACATTCGTTTTACTGAGAGATGTTTAAGGTCACCAAACATGGTGGGCTATTTAGCCATATTTGTACTTGCTATTTTTTTTATGTTTTGGTGTCATGTTTTCTTTTATTTGAATGAAAAATGTATTTTGAATACAAGATCCTGTCATGGGGTATGGGAATATGCCTTAAAATCATCTTTCTATTTTAAGTATTTATAGTATACAAATTGCTATATTTTTATAAGTGTGCAGGTCTTCACTTTAGCTTTAAAGTCTTACACTTACAGTGTACAGACATCAGATCAAGTGCATTATCTACATATCCAGTAAGCTGTTTCATATGCCCCTTCATTTCCATGGTCAGAGTATAGGGCATGCCAGTAGATTGGGACGATGAAGTAGCAAAAGAACATATTTGCAGATGAGGTGGGTGTTAATAGCCTTATATCCAATAAGCCTAATAGCCAGGGCCAATTTGATTTGAAACAAGTTTTCCCTCTTCACCACATACAGTCTGGTGCAGCATTTACAATTGGTATTGGTTTACAGAAGAGCATTATCAAATAGATTTTAAGTGTGTAAATCATCCATTAACTGTCTTTCTTGTCGATCAGATTTGTCCAGACAACTTCCTCAGCACTTTGTGTCTTATTTATTTACGAGGATTGGTTTATGGTTAGTTTGACGTGTCTATGACTTACAAATATGTCTCTACTTGGGTCCCGAACAAATAGTCATTAGTCATTTGTTCTGTTAGTAAACATGTGCAATCACATACTCCTTGGTAACATGCCGTATATAGGTAGGACACAATGTGAAGTCTTAATATTCTGGAAATATGGGAATTATTACAGCTTCGATAAATGTTGGATATCTGATGATGGTTCTTTGGTTAGCAGATTTTAAATGACTGAGCTTTTGCCTATGCATGATGACGTTCTTTGTGACCTCATTTGTTTCTTGCACACATCATTAAATGACTAAATGTGATCCACAAGAAACTTGGGTTGGACATGTTTTATTTTCATATTGCCAAAGCTGTACAGGTTCTATAAATACTTTTTCTTTTAAACACTGAAATATTTACACCCAATATCGTGATTTCTTGCACGCTCACTCACGGTCTTGAAACACAGACTCAGCAGTTAAACGCTTATATTTCTCATTGCCACAACTTCTCTTTTGAACCACAGGCCATCTTTAGATCTGTTTTTGGAAACTCTTCTGCCCCTGCTGACACGAGACTTTTGGATTATTTACATTTTTAGCGGTCCGATTGGGTTTTCGGCTCAAATGTCCACTGGGCTCGACTACAACTACCACTTACAGGAAACTTTGGAGCATCTCAGACAATACCTAGTCTGTCTGTTAAAAAATGGAAAAGGATTTACAAAGGGGTTAAAATAAGATACGGGTTTACACTACTCTAATAATTCCAATCTGTGGTGCAACCTCTGAACAGATCTCCATCTTTATCTGTCCCCTCACAAACACCGTACACAGGGTTGGGGGCTCGGTTTCAGCTTCTACCGCACAAAGCGGACGTGTACGCTGAGCTTATCAGCTACGGGGGTCAGAGACGAAGAAAAAAATGCGTCTCCAAAAACAGCTCTCTCCCCTGCAGTTCATAACACCAATGTCAAGCTGTTCTCTCTCAAGCTCTGCTTTAACTCTACACAGTGGTTCTCATTGATTTCTCAACAAAATCAGGACGGCTTAAAGACGCATTCTTACAGCAGGAATGACTGGGGCCTTACGTCTCAGCGCCCCCTATAAGTAGTATTGCACATCTAGTCAAAGTCAACCACAATTTTTGTAACATTAGTTTTATCGTTTCTTTTAAAACATTGCTCAAGTGAAATATACAGCATTTTTTCTTGAAATTTTACTTCTTCTTTTTTTTTAGCATAACATGCAATTCATCACGGCTGACCACAAACATGAAACCGTTTACAGTAGAACTAGTACAGTAGTTTTGCTCTCACAGGGCACTGCTAAAGGGTTACACACAGCTTGGACCACTTTTACAGCAGATGGAGTTTGACGGATGAAACCTTTAAGAAAGACTCTCTTGTCATTCCTTGGCTGAGGCTAACTCGGGTTAACTCGAGGCTAACCATTGAGCTGGAGTCCATCTTTAAAGGTTTCATCCTGCTTTTAAGACTGTACAGATTGAAGTTTACAGTACCACTTAGCACATAGAATATTCATCACATAGTCTCTGGACAGAAATGGGAGAGGGGTAGGAGGAGGTGTTCCTGGGGTGTGTGTTTGGGAGGGGGGGCTTGGGGGGGGTCAAGGAGAGGAGAGGATTTAAGCTGAGCAAGGGCTTATACTCCTGGGCATGCCTTTGTTGATTCGCAGGGCTATGCATGGGACCTGCATGCAAGTGTAGGGCCTCTGTGTACAAAACAATGATAGGCCACAGAAACTTGACAAGGGGACCGGAGGACGCAGACACTGACCAATACAAGAGGACAGCAACGGGACAAGACCTGATTTTAAATAGCGTAGCCAGTCTCATCACCCCCTTCTCCAGAAAGACATCATATGATCAGACCCCAGAGGAGCCTCATGTGGAGGGGCCCACTTAACCAACAAACCTGGAGGGCAGGGGGATATGGAGACGGTACTGGCACAGAGAAGGATGCAGTAGTGTGAGCTTCCACGGGCTTCATATAATGCCCACAGGACGTTGTGCTATTAAAGGGGGGATTAAGGGTGGGCACTGGTCTAGCTGTGATGCAGTCAGGACTGGTCTAGAGGGCTTTAATGATGCACGTTTGGACACGGAATGGCGAGAGTAGCTTGAGCAGCAGTCCTTCCGAGGGCGGTTGGCAGGGGCGCCTGAAGGGGTGTGCGGTGTCTAGCAAGTAAGGGAACTGAGGGGGAGGAATTGTGCTGGAGAGAGGAGGATACTCAAGGGTGAGGTGTGTGTATGTGTGTGTGTGTGTGTGTGTGGGATGGGATGAGACTAGCTGGCCAGCGGCCGTGGGGACAGCAGCTTGGGTTTACCCTCCGTCTCCTTCCCCTTCACCGCCGCCACGTATGAGAAGAGACAGAGGACCGAGTAACAGATCTGGTGTGCCTGCGAGAGCCAGGAGGAAGAGGGATGGAGAGACAAGCAAAGAGTCTTTTATTCTTCTCAGCAAAGTATGGATCGTTCATGTCAAATATTGGTCTTGTACTCTGGGGTTCATTGAGTCTCTCTACTTTAACTGTCTGTTTGGCTTTTAAGAACATAGCGACACACAATGAAAATGTACTTCAGATGTTGTTCCTGTGTTTCATCAGCACGTAGCACTCACCATGGGCGTCTTGTACTTGTGGATCACCACTTCTTTAGTTTCAGGAACTACAACCACAGGTGCGAGAAACAGAACACAGAATTCAACAGTGTGTCAAAACCGAGGAGGACGGAAGGAGGCAGAGAGGAGGAGGGGAAGGAAGCAGAGAGGAGAAGGAGAGAGTGTGAGGGAGAGCTGCAGGGGGGAGGAGAGAGAGTGAGAGAGAGAGAGTGAGTGAGAGAAAGGGAGAGAGAGAGAGTGAGAGAAAGGGAGAGAGAGAGTGAGAGAGAGAGCAGGAGAAACCGTGCTGACAGGTTAGTGGCTGTCTGTGGTGAGGTGCATCTCTGATGCCATGAGTCATGCAGGTCCATTCATTGAGCACAGATCAAGATCTAAGGGGCCTTTTCATTTCATTGACTGGCAAAGAGCAGACCAACGAGACAAGTCCGTCACCCATGAAATGAAGCTATTGTATGGTGTGTGGGAGCATTGTGCTGACCCACCCATGTTGGCCCTTAGGATCTTGCTCATAGTATGTTATTAAAGTTATTAAATTAGCTTTAGTTCATCTGTGGCAGACTTTGCTTTGCTTATTGCTAGTCACCTGTCAATGAATAAGGGCTGTTACCAGGGAACCTTATGGGTTTATACTTCTATAGTGTTGACCTGATTGCCAGCTTGGTCTTCCCTGGGGTGATGTAGGCACACATTAGGTGGACAGACATGGCCCATGGCAGCGAGAAAAGTGGAATAGAATGATTTCCCCTATTAACACCACAGCAGCAGTTTTAGTCGACTTCCAAGAGCCACGGTCATGTGCTTGTCTTACCAACAGCAGAATAGAACGGTGAACTTGCATTCAGAGGCCATGCAAACAAGCACCTTGAACCTTCAAAGGAACCCTCCACCCCTCCCTAACCCTCAAACCGTGGCTGGGAGATACAAGACAGCCCCAGATAATTTCCCACTGGAGAAAAGAAAAGGGGGGGAAAGGCGGAGGGCAGTATCGTGAGGGACCAGGAAGGAAAGAAGGAGACGTTGATTGTTCCGGGGTGCCTGTGGGGGTATGGTGGTCTTTAAAGACAGCGTGAGTGAAGGGATCTCAGTGAGGGAGAGCAAGAGCTGACATGGAATCGGAAGACAACAGATAAGGTGCAGTGGTGAAGACAAAAAGCCATGATGTGGACGAACAGAAGGCTCACGGATTGTTGAGTGAATAGAATTACAAAGACAGACAAGCAAATGAGAGTGTAGAAGGAGATATAGAGAGAAAGAGGGAGAGAACGAGAGAAGGAGAGAGAGAGAGATAAAGAGAGAGATAGAGAAAGAGAGAGAGAGAGAGGTGACAGCACTTTACCTGCAGGAGAATGAAGGTTTTCATAGCAGCAAAGATGAGGGAACGGATTACGAAAAATAAAAGGAAGCACAGAGACACGGCAGTAACCCTGTCCGCTCCTACAGGCCTGTGCCCTTCACCTCCACCTGACCACTTCTCTCCCTCATCATTTGCACCTGCAGCGCCCAAAGGATTCATATAACTCCATATGAGTTTTGTAGTGCCCTCAGACCAATACATCCTAGAGGTGAACTGAAGTGACAACATTTTGCACAAGGACTTGCCAATGTAATTGCCAAGAGCAATTCTAACAAGTTGAGAAATAACCAATTGGCGGATTTGACCCTGATTCTCTTCTGAAGTCCTTAACAGAAAATTGACTTTTCTAAATGTGGCAAGACAACTACAGCTGTGGCTGATTCAACTGTTGTTAACTCTACGTGACAAAGATGCATAATGTGTGTGCGTCTTTCTTTTTCTTTCTTTCTTTTTTAGTTAACTGTATCCAAGCCTGCCTCTCCTCAACATTATGGAGACTGTGATCATAAATTCTGTCTCGTAAATGAGGACTTTAACTGAAATCAGTTGTCTGTCAGATTGGCTGGGTTTGTAGTGATCTAAGACTCTGAGGTAGTGGAAATGTTTCTATCACAATATCAAATACCATAGTAAAACTCCCATGTGGGACAGTCAAGAGTTTACCTCATTCACTAACACATGCCAAGCACAAGCTAGCACACACAAGCTAATGTGCTGTTGCAGGCTAATGCTAACCGGTACGCTTGAATGCATTGGTGTCCCAACTGCATGCCAGGGGACCTGAGTTACTGCCGTGTCGTGTACAGACCTAGAATCAAAATGGTGTAATTACCAAATTCCTCCAGGACAAAGACTCCCTTCACAGTATTGCACTTTTTAATGTGTTTCAGCTCTATGAAAACCTAGGAAACGAAAAAACAAACAAAAAAAAAGAACAGACAGACCATTAGCTACTCAATGTCACTTGCCCAAACCAAACATTTCAGAGAGATGACAACCTTCAACAGTCAGAACAGTCAAAAAAGAACTCAAATAACTATGAGGAAAGTAATATTTCAAAAAATTATGACACAAAAATAACAAATAAAAAACACGGAAGACAGCACGTGAGAAGCAAGCTCTTCAAAGCTACAAAAGAAAAGGACTGTAGAAGGTGGAAGTTTCCATGTGGAGTTGCTTACATGGGCATGGGGCTCGATGGGGAGGCAGGGGTGAGCTCAATGACATGCTGGTGTATGCTGGGAGTTCTCTCCTCTTATCCTGTCTACATGAAATGACTGTTCTGGAGACCCTGAAGGCATTCATCTTTATTTGGGAAGGCTAAATCTCACCAGTGGGATCTTCTGGATACGTAACTACAGTCAGTCTAATCTTGCGAATGGATAAACATGGCTGTGGACTTCCATTTGGAGAAAACACTGGGCTGCTATGTCTTGAGTAGTCTCTTCCCTTTGGATAAAACACTGGGCTGCTATGTCTTGAGTAGTCTCTTCCCTTTGGATAAAACACTGGGCTGATATGTCTTGAGTAGTCTCTTCCCTTTGGATAAAACACTGGGCTGATATGTCTTGAGTAGTTTCTTCCCTTTGGATAAAACACTGGGCTGCTATGTCTTGAGTAGTCTCCTCACTTCCCTACAGTTTGACTGCATGTGGCCCATGTAATACACACATGGAAATTCCGTCATGAAAAAGAATAAAAGAGACAAAGAGTCACAACAACTGAAGTCTGCCATAGAGCTACGGATGAAAAAGGAAACCAAGAGAGGAACATAAATAAACAGTAGAACAGAAGAAGAAGTACTGCTAACAAGCAGAGACAGCAGAAGTCGTGTACCTTCCGCTCCTTGCAGGGGGAGAGAGCATGGGAGAGAAACGGTTTGGATTATTATCGGACAGAAGAGCACGAGAAAAAAAGAGACACCCGCTCCAGCGCTCTAGCAGCCGTTAGGCTAACTACCCTCCCCTCCAAGCTAAACTAGCATCAGTACCAATGGTCAATAGTGAACAGAATCCTCCCCCAAAAAAGCTATAGTAATAAATCAACCCATATGTTGTATAGGTAACTGGATTACAAAAAAAAAAGAAGTCCAAACGTTGGATTACTCTTAACCTTTTCCAGCGAGTGAGAGTGATTTTGTTCTGGGTCTGCCCTGCCCTGCTTCCACCCCCATTGCCCTCCATGCCTCCTCCTCCAGCAGTGAGGGCTGGCACCCACTCCAGACTCCCTGAGAAGCGTGAGGGCAGCAGGCACTACTCAACTCTGACACACACACGTGCGCACACACACGCACGCGCGTGCACACGCATGCGCACATGCACACACACACACACAAACACACACACACGCGCGCGCACACACACACACGCACACGCCCGCCCACACACACACACACACGGCCATCACCTTCACCAGTGAAAGTACATATAGTCAGCAGTCACACAAACATGCACACACACAATCTTTTAATTGCACACTCTTTAACACACTTACGCAGACACACTTCATGAATTTCAGTACATACACTGCAGCCCATAACTACCCACACTTATAGGACCTATGTGGAATACCTGCAGGGAAAACAAGTTGGCACAATGACACAATGTCTGACTAATGTACCAAAAGATAGTTGCATCACTGCTGTATGATGCACAAAGGTGCAGATTAAGATTTCACTTTTTATGGGTTGTTTCTGGGGTGCGAAAGGTGACAAAGATGCTTACCCAAATACCGTATTCTGTGCTATTTAACATTCACTGACGCCAGCAGTAGGTGACGTGTCAATTTAAAATATCGTTACGATTAAATGATCATGATTGTCATCGTCATCGACTCTCAGTGATTTAATAAATGATCAGCATCATGGCATGGCACACACTACCTCCCTTCAAGTCTTTATTAATCATGAAGCTGCTCTTCCTTACTGCTTCCTTTCCTCCTGCTCCTGCTCTCTCTGTCCCTCGCTCCTCTCACGTTCACTCTGCCCCTCTTTGATTTCTCCATCACACGCCTGCTCTTCTGCCTGGCTTTGGCCATAGCCAGCCACCTCTCTTCCTTCAAATTCCACTGCCCCTGCTTTATTGCCTGGCCGTTAGCTGTTTTTAAAATGAAAGGTTCTAAATGAACATTATATCCGGCCCAAGCTGCATTGGCCTACTGGGACACCAATCCACCTCTGGGACGATGACACAATCTGAGGGGGGATATAATTCAAGCACTGGGAGACCCTCTCCACTAACTGTAATGTTTACTATGTTACAAGGAGTTTCTCAAGGCAGAAAAGACCTTGAGCCATTACAGATCTCAAAGAATGTTCTGACACTTAACAATGTCTAGTTAGCACAAAAGCATTTATTTAGCATTATTAATATTACTACACTGTATTAATATGATAGACATGAATGACTATATGATTGACATTAATTTGAGGACAGACAATGCTAAGCTCATGTAGAAACTATTTAGCAAAGGCAAAGTCTACAGGTGCCTGAAAGTTCATACTACTCTGCTAATGGGAAAATCATAAACCTGCACACTATCCAACTGCACCCCACCGCCTCATCTGGTTATTATGGCGGACAGGGCTGTATGGGTGGTAGGATGGCTGATGAAACACACAGAGCTCCTTTTAAATATACTTGATTCAGGGGGAAAGAAATGACAAAGATGGCTGCCTACAAGGTGGGAAGCTATTTTAATGACACTGTGCAGCTTAATAGATGATAATAAACCGACTGAGCTTAACATAGCGTAGTGGCAAAACGATTAATTCGCAAGATTCCAGTTACACAGTGTCTCGTTTGCCTGAATGATCTCTCCACAAGGGGACCCCTATAACAATGCAATCACTCAAACACCGACAGCCACTCCTGCTCACACATTCAGTACACTGAAAGTATGGTTTTGGGCCCCACATTGAAGAGGATTTCTTAGTGACAGAGAGTATATGCTGAATGTGCTCACATTTAACACATACAGCACACACACACACACACACACACACACACACACACACACACACACACACACACACACACACACACACAAACACACAAACACACACACACACACACTCACACAACTGCAAGTGACAACGTAGATAAATAATAACAAAAGTGGCAAATTATAGGAAGCCAAAATACAAAATCAGCTCTTCCTCTAACAACTCATGGGGCTGATCAATATCACATCCCCCACCCCAGAAGGTTTTTCAGTCTACTGAAGAAAGAGCATAGGCTCTCCATCTTTAAAAAAAAAAAAAAAAAACTGATCTGATCTTGAGTTTTTAGAGGAAGTGTGCCAAGCGGGGAGAGAGGAAAGCGAGAGATCTGAGAGAAGGAGAGGGAGCGTGGAGGGGTGTCACTGGAGTATGAGGGAGGGTTGAGTAACTGGAGCTGAAGGAGCGGGATTTGGGGGGGGGGGGGGGGGGCGTGCATGAGGTGAGGTGAAGTCGGCGGGCAGCGGCAGCTGGGGGCCGGGCCTCCTTACCTGGTTGTGCATGAACTTGAGGTTGATGCCCTCCAGCGTGACCTGCAGCAGCCCTCCCTCACCGCTCTTCATGTCCTGCACGGGGAACTCACCCCCCAGCTCTGGTCCTGGAACCCAACGCACACCACATCACTCAGACTCTCTCTATCCACACACACACACACACACACACACACACAGACACACACACACACATACATACACACTCTCTCACAAGTCTCTTTCCCTGTAGAGCACGGAGCTAAGTGGATATGCACTCGCTGTGTGCTACATTAAGTAATCCATGCTCACACATCCCCTGGTACCTGGTTTGATGCTCTGCTGACGTGCAGCGGCCCTCTCCATGCTGTCCTTGACACAGTAGTACAGTTCACGGCACTGTGGGGGGAGATCAACAAGAACGCAACACATGAAGAATGGCAGAGAACCCTCTGCACCTGTACTGCCACTATGGCAGACAGGACATCTTAGTGAAACCTAAATATCAGAAAACTCAGTTATACAATCAGGGAGCATTCAAGGCATTCAAACCACCACTTCTTCAAACAGGAACTACATTTGAACTATAACGCTAAATGTAAATCCTAGCTATACACACGGACACAGATTAATTTATGTGATTCTTTTTTTTTTAATGTATTCTTACAGCAACAGTATTTGCTATGGTATATACAAAAGTCATGTAAGAACAGGTCGCTCTAACATTCATGTATTTCTGTGGGGATTTGTACCTTTTTAGTGTAGAACTTGTTGAGCTGGGTCTCTTGGCCATTGCGTCGCCAAAGGCACAGCACCTTGGTCTTGGGACAGTAGGTCATGTTGATGAGCTTCTCGTACCACCAGCGCTCGTACACGGTGCCAATGTTGCTGCGCAGCACGATGCAGTCGTCGCAGACCTGCAGGAAGACAACAGACGGACAGCATGACACATGCTCATCACAGAGAGCGGCACTCTTGTCAGACGACGATTCCATGATCCCTGGCTGAGTGATCAAAGGACATAAGCACAAGGAAAAAGGATGCTACAATTGTGATTCAGCTTGCATAGTGCGATTTTAACCAGTATCATTCTGAAATTGATTAGTCTTTTAGACACCTTACATTTTTAAGTTTGGAGGCTGACTGTACTGATGACTGCTCTCACCTCCATGAAGAAGATGTCCCCTGTAGTGTCTGTCCCAGCATGCACCACAAACGTCTGCTTCTTAATGTGGCGGCTGCCGCTCGGTCTGATGGGTAGCTCGCGACCATTCTGAGGCACAGGGAAGATAATCAGCACAGCAGGTAGACTACAATTGTCTTAAAAAAAACTTGACTGACACAGAAGCTCCTTACCAGGTTATTTAGGCGGTCTAGAATGTCATTGATCTCCTGGCTGTAAGTCAGGCCAATGTGAGACTTTCCCATCAGACGCCTCACCTTCTTCCGGACATCACCTGGTGTCACCTGTGACACACAAACACACCCACACACACACACAATCAATGAGGAAGCCCCTACACCGTGGGATGGATGAAAGACACATGTGTATTCCAGCGCAGTGCCATACCTTCATCATCAGCATGTAGGCAATCATGTTGTGCAGTAGCGTGGCCAACAGCCGGTCTTCGTCATCCTCCAGGCGCTTTCTGTCATGGTCGCCCAGAGACAGGTACCTGTAGCGCGGGCCACACCGACATGCCATCAGCAAGGCTTCCACACTGTGTTATGACTTTTAGCAACACTCCAGAGGGGGGGGGTAAGGTCACCAACCTGTCGATCATCTCATGCGGGCCCTGGTCCATGCCCATGCCCTCCCTCTCCAGCATGACGGCATCCAGGAAGGCATCCTCCCAGAACTGCACCTGGTCCCACAGAGTGGAGCGCTCTTTGCCTGCAGGAGCACATTATGCATGCTGATCGGACGCATGTAAAGCATGCTCAACAGACTCTCTCCCCAACAAATACACTAAGTTACTGGTTTATTCATTTACTCATGTCTCTGCACACACACGCACACACACACATACCTTTAGATGTGCAGCAGGATATCTATTTATGCCTCATACAGAAAAGTATTTTTCATCATCTTCACATTTTCTTTTCTTATTTTTCACACAAAACACCCTCATGCACAAACTCCCTGGCATGCACTGCAGGCAGTACGACTACACCCCAGCCACCAGTTTAACAAGGATTTGAACACACTGTTAACACACACCTACAGGTCCTCTTCTGAACAGGCTTTCTAAAATAGCAGGAGCAGAATATACCACTGTACTCCTGAGCCGCTCTGGAGCTCCCCCTGCAGTGCTTTTCTGCAGTGTCAGTGTTTGCTGTCAGTGTTGCTCTGGGTCGATACTCATCATAAATAAGTGAAGAGGGCAGGTGAGGGCACAGAAAGGCATGCAGCACGGCTGACAGAAAGACCAGCAGCTAGGGCAGGAGCCGCTCACAACACATGCATCATTTAGTGACATGCTCACACACACACACTCAGTTCTCCCCCTCTCTTACCTAAACACACAGAACCACACACACACACACACACACACACACACACACACACACACACACACACACACACACACACACACACACACACACACACACACACACACACACAAACACAAACACAAAGCACACCCAGAGCTGAGAGATAAGCAGTAAGCCATACTCAAGGAGAAGGTCTCCATGGCAGCATCTTCCAGTTGGTCCCAGACGGAGCTCTTGTCCCGCCCTGCCCCGGCGACCCGAGAGCCAAGAGGCAGAAACCGAGAGAGGGAGGGCATAAAGAGAGAGAGAGAGAGAGAGAGAAAGGGTAGTAGAGAAGGACAGGGAGAACAGAAGGAAAAGTGAAGTGAAAAAAAAATGGAGACAGAGAAAGATGGAGAAGAGGAGGGACCGAGTAGACAGTGGGTTAGCCAGCAGCGAGCCGAGGGCGGCGACAGACCATGTGTGTTAATAACAGACCATGTGTGTTAATAACAGAAGCGGGTTAACCACAAAGAAGAGCGCTGAGAGAACAGGAAACAACATGACTAATGGCATTAAACGGCACCTCCAAATTCTGCTTTTTATAGCACTTTCTGTGTTTATTAGCACTTTCTGTGTTTATACGCACGAAGGGTCAAATGGTTGACCTACATGTGATGTGGTCGGATGACTGATGGGAGAAACACATAGCAGACTGATTCACAGCAGCATACACAATTAGTACGTCAAAGTCTCTTAAGTGAGTGGAAATACAGGGATTCTTCAACTATTGTGTTGTACAGTAAAGAAAAACAGTCAAAGTCATATCAACGCAATGGCACCATACACTGCTTTTAAAAAGGTCTTAAAATCTGACGTGTAGTGTGACAGTATTTCACAAATGAAAAGGCCAGCATTTGAAATGATCCTCCCTTCAATGGCACTTGACTGGGTTCTGAGGGGGTGAGGATTAGGGTTACTTACCCAGCAGGCCCTCACACAGGTAGATCCTCATGCTGACATCCTCCAGCGGAGGTGCTGGCCCTCCTCTGGCCATGACCCTCGCCGGCTCCTTTGGACCAGGCTTCAGCTTATGGGTCTTGCCCTGAGGAAACAACCAGACAGCCAATCACAACACACTCACATCGTCCACATCAACATAACTGCCGGAACACTTAACATGGCTCCTCATAGAAACCCTACACCAAATGATTTAAAGAGAAAAAGAGAAAGCTGAACCATTTAGTTAGAGCCCCCGCAGTTATGAGGCATAGACCACTCACGAAGGTGGCGCTGGTGGCAGGGTTGGTCTCGATCTCGCTGTCGGAGAGGGTGCCCCTGGAGAGATTGAGGTGTGGGGCGGGCCGGGCTCCAAGACCGTCCCCTGCTGTGCTGCTCAGGTCGCTGTCCGCTCCCAGGGTCTCCCCTGAGCTGTTGCTTACCTGCCAGGTATAGAGACAGGGTTAGGAGACGGCCAAAGCGTGTGTATATTCCATAGGGGGAGGGTCTGTCAGTCTCCTATTGTAGTATGACATACGAAAACAGGGTAATGCAAAGTTCTAGCCAGGGTTTTTACAAAGGGGCATGTTGTAGCTGGCTGTAACTCAATTACCGAACTATTTGGGGCAAAGAAACCTCTCTTTGCTATGCTCTAGAACAGCCCCACAAACAATTCTAAGTATTAATGTATTCCCTTTCTAGTGATGTAGGTTCATAGTATATGTTTTAGCAAATGAACATGCCTCTTCATTTGAAGCTTGAAAGCTTACTTGAGTCACTAATCTAACTTGAGTCATCTCACGACATTTGTAACCTCTTTTCGTACAGCAGTCCGTGGAGAGCAGCAGTCTGCCGAGTCATTCGTGACTTAAATCAATCAGTCTGAAGTAAATAAAATCTGACACGTTGGAGGCCTCCAGCCCACCCCCCTAGACTTGTGTGCAGCTTCTTTCAGATGAGTCCACCATCCCAACCCCCCACCCCCCTAGAGCACTCGCAGTCATAACTTAATTACGACTCAAGGACAAAATATCAACATGCTGATCCACAGCCACCGAGATCCTGACACATCAACGTTGGCCAATGCTGAACAGTCGCTCCATTTTCTCTTTGAGGGTAATTTATTCAGCATAATTAATAAAAAGCGCTCCGAACGCAAACAATGGGCTGGAGCTGAAGGTCGTGAGCAGCAAAAGCGTAGGAAGCAAATGATGGTCCACAAAGAGCTGTGACGGCACTGCGGTGTGGGGAGGGAGAGGGGGTGGGTGAGAACGTGACTAAGATTATGAGCAGAGGGCTGGATATGCCACCCTGGCAGCGAGTTGGACAGGAGACGTAATGCGGAGTCATGCACAGGGGGTGGGGGGTGGGGGATTTTGACTCAGAGGGAGCATGATGCAGGAGGCACACATAATCAGTCAAAGTTCTGACAGATCTGAGGGGGCTAGTTGAGCTGGGGAGATGTTGCAACCATAGAAAGGAAATGATGCAACAACAGGAACTGAATTTAGAAAGTTGAGATGTGAAAGGAGAAAGAGAGAGAGGGAGGGAGCAGAAATCAGAGAGAGAGACAGAGAGGAATGGAAGAGAAACAGAGTGAGAGGGGAGGAATAAAGAAAGGGAAAGAGAGAGAAAGACAGAGATAGAGGGAGAGAGAGAGAACTGGGTAGGAGCTCTCTTTGTTGGCCGTGCCCTACCACTGTGCTGGCCTCAGAGTCCTGACTGGTGCTCCTGGATAGCGCTGGAGGTTTAGAGCTGGCCACAGACTCGGTATCGCTCTTCTGGAGGTCCCAAGAGAGACGTGGAAAAGAAGCAAAGGCACAGATCGAGAGAGAGGGAGAGAGATAATAAGACGGCAGACCTGAGAGATGAAAAGAACATGAAAGGCGAGAGGAAAATAAGTGGTAGAGTGCGAGAGCCTCTTCTTGGGCCTGGAGACCAGCTCAGCTCACCTGTGAACCAGAGGTCACACTCAGGCCGCTGTCTGCACTGATCTGGGACTTCTTCTCCTCTGTGTCGCCACTTTTCTTGGCCCCCTCAGCCCCTGTGGAAGAGATGCTGTTAACATGGCTGCCCAGTGTGCCTCTGCACGGCCTCCTTGGACAGATCACGACTGGCAGTGTTTAAGGCTCCTTGCAATGAACACGTCCTCTGATGAGGCATCTAAGCAGGTCAGGCTCTGGGCTTTGTATAGCGCCTTGAGACAATTGTATTGCTATGGCACTATATAAATAAAATTGGATTCAATTGAATCAAGCACTAGTGATCCTGAGCCACATTAAGGGCCTTACAAAGGGTTAACATTGTCAAACGCCCCTTTTTTACCTCCAAATGCCTGTGGGTTGTTCTATAAATGTATGTGTGCTGTCTAAATACTGAGTTTTAAACTGAATTCAAGCATTTTGCAGAGATTTCAGTTCAATTTGCCTTTACTAACTCATTTCCTGTCAAACAGCTGGCAGTCATAAGGATACGCAGAGGCAGGCAGAGGACACAGTTTCAATCAAAGGACAAAGCTAAATTAAAACACAATAGAATACACTGATGGGGAATCGTGGCCATTAGCTCAACACAGTACTCACTCAGCAGTAGACTTACAGACAGACAGACAGACAGACAGACAGACACAAAGGGCAGTAATATGCGCAGACAAAAGGAGCACACACATACACACACACACACACACACACACACACACATACAAACTTACTGGAAGCAGTTACTGAAAACAATATAATTGTCTGATGAGGCTGCTGAACACTCCAGACACTCAAATTCAAACAGGACAGCACAACCATCATGCCCCGTACCTTAAAATGACACAATTTCATCTAAAGCTTACCAGTTCTTTGTTTTGGCAAACACACTCCTTTAGTAAAGGCTCAGAGGTGAACAGGAAGGGGAAAAGGAGACCTAGATAACCTATGGATCTTCAATCGATTAATCGATCTGACCAGGAGGACGTTTATGTGGGAAGAACACAAAACAGAGAAAACCTCCCTAACACAAGATGAGGTGCAACAGGAACTAGGAAAGATGGAGCGTTCTTGAGGTACCACTACTATTCAAAAGACATACTAGAGATACCAACAGTACCACTTGCTAGAGATGTCCATCATCTGATAGGGAGGGAAAATATTTTTGCATAAGGCACCTCGCACCATTTAAGAACATCTACAGATGTAAAAATGGCAGCGACACAAAACGCTAGACATCAATGCTATGGGTGGCCTCATCTCAAAGCTATCTAATCAGTGGGTTAGGCTAAAGAACTTGACAAACAGCCCACTGTGATACTAGTGTAATAGCAATAGCAAGAAACTAGAATTTTATATGGTAATGAATTATTCAGGTGAACAGGAGAGGGAGAACACATGAAATAGCCTAGGCTCCAAGGAAGACGTGAGCGGATTGCTAAACATTAGTAACAGTGGCATCAGGTAAGAGTCTAGTAAAGGAGTTCTACTGCTTGAAGCAACTACTTGATCTGTTCACAGCTTGGTGTCGGAGAGAAAAGTGGCACTGAGGAGTATAGAGAGACAGGGAAGTCAAGGGGAAGTGGAGTGGTCTGCAAAGACTCTAAGGAGTCTAAGTTCGGTTTTGCGCATGAAGAATCTTACTCTGTTCCTTTTCCAAAGCATTTTGCTTTCTGTTATCCTGGTGCTTGCTCCACAATTCTACCCAAGATGCATTGCAAGCAAGGAGAGAAAGACAGAGAGAGAGTCAGAGAGCTGGTTGGAACTGGCAGATATGGTTGGGTGAGCATTTAATGAACCAACAGAAAATGACTTCAAAAACAAACGGTGCGCATCATTCAACTCCAGGACGTTTTGTAATGTTTCATGAGTAGTTGTGCTTCAGTCGCCCCAGAGGAGCAACCGACAGGTTTCCGCGCCTACCAAAGACACATGACAAAACATCCAGAACACCAGATCACCCTGAAACTGGAGAACCACCGGAGAGGGGGAAAGTCAAAAAGGCTTTGGCTCATCGGAAGTCTAGCCCCAGAGAGGAGCCCTCTGACACGGGCTAGCTGTCTGGGGAAGGGGGGCTCTCCAGAGGCAGGGAGTGAGGTGTCACTCAGGCAGCTGCGGTAAGGCGTGAGATGAGGGTGAGTGGGTGAGTCCAGCCATCCAGCCAGTAGGTGAAATGGGGCGTTGCAGAAGCCAAAGGGGAGGTGTGCAAACTTAAAAAAGACATTCCGTAGAATTGAAGGGGCATCTCTCCAAACAGAACCAGCAAGTAGGTTAAGAGTTGGAGTGGAGGTTTATGAGAGTGGACATCAGGAGAAGGGTGGAACTGGACGTCCGTTCCCTGTACACAGGCCCAAAAACCAGGTGCCACATCAGAGCCAACAAGGCTGGCTTGGTATGCCATGCTTGGCCATGCTTGTACAAAAGACAACCCCAAAAGGCGTGAACTTTTGAGGCTTTCTTGACGTCTTTGGGCTGTTTACAGGGGAGAGATGCTCTGGGGGGGGGGGCCATGCTGGAGGGGCCGGGCCTTGGCCAGAACCTCTCCGATCTCTTCGGCACAAGGCTGCAGGTCTGGGGTTGGCTCTCAAACAGAAACTTACGCTAACATGCATCCACAAGGTTAGTGGGGGCGGGGGGGTCTGACCAAACAGACTCCTAAGTAACACAACACAAGCACGCTTTGAACATTCAAGGGGGTAGTCAACACAAACCAGTGGGCCAGTGTGTCACAATATGCCCCCAGTGTGCCTACACCAACTACAAGGGTTATAGTTCATCCCTTGCAGCAAAGCATGTCTACTATCAAGAATTCATGCTGCTAAATAATAACAAATCAACACTTTAAATAGTACAATCCAATTGAACAGGTGTAGACCACTTAGTGGCATAGAATGAGACAGTGTCTATCTGGAAGGAGCACGGTAGTGACATATAAGGAGACAGCTCCCCCTTGGGCCTCGTGGGGGACGAGGCCAGGGGGAACAGGGGATGGGATTCCATTCAACAAGCCGGAGTCTGTAGGGGCATGCAGGGCAGGGCGGGGTGGGGAGTACACACCAATTGACGCAATAAAATTCTCCTCGTTCAGACTGCGGGTATCAAAGTGGTGGGGCCCCTTCCCGGTGGCCGAGGGCGGGTGGAGCTGGAGCCGAGGCACTAGCAGCACGCCGGCAGCCCGGGCGCCCTCCATGCGCCCCGACGGGCTCTCCTTGCTGCCCGGGCTGCTGGCGCCCTCCATGGGGCTGCGCTTTCGCTTCTCGGGCTCTGTGGAGCGCCAAGACACAGCGGGGAGACAGGAAAAGGGAAAGAAGGGAAGACAAAACAAACAAACACGGACATAAAGACAGAAAGACGGACAGAGAGAATAAGGGGAGGAAAAAGAGAAGAAGAAAAAGACAGAATACAGAAGACAGAGGTTTGACAGAGCTGTTCTGAAGCCCGGAGCTGAAGTTCAGCAGCAGGAGGAGTCAGGACAACAACAGGAAATGTATGGGATTATGACATAAGGTCCTCAGAGCCCACAGAGACTGAAGAAAGAGGAAAGGCGGTTTAAAGTGTTGCCAAAAAGTAATCAAAACATTCAACAATCTACAGTGATTATGTTTTTTTGG
>NC_137927.1:17701458-17716458 GCF_963457725.1 Sprattus sprattus
CACACACACACCAAGTATGCATGTGAGAGCGTAGCAGTATACACACAGAGAGGGTAATGGTGTGTGCGTATATAAACCAACCGGGTGCCATTGCGTGACAAGACAAGACAGTGGAGTGAGTGAGTGAGTGAGTGAGTGAGTGAGTGTGTCCAAACAAACACATACATGAGCGGGTGTGACATGGTGTACCATCAACACACGACTGCACACAGCAGCACAAGGGTTAGTGTGCACTGCCTACTGCATAGGTACACCACTAAGAGGGTTGGGCTCATGACAATAGGCCAATACGTCAAACATAGCTATAGTCTTTAAAACCCAGGATACATTTCTTAAAATTAGGACACAAATAAAAATCAAGAATAATCGATTACAGAAAATATTCTGTATTTCTCAAATTTACATTTTACCTTGACTGTTTCACTGGTAGGTTCAACATACAGCTGACTGACTGACTGACTGACTGACTGACTGACTGACTGACTAACGCTTTGATGCAATGTTCCTGTCAAAAAAGCGAGAAAACTGAAAGCTGAAAGAGAAATAGAGGGGTAAAAAACTAAAAACCAGGGAAGGCAGACAAGTCTGACAGCCCGGCTCAGGCAAGTGCACTCCTCTTGCTTTGCTCTGGTGCTGAAGAGCTGTCAAGTGTCTGCCATCAGCACTGAAAGAGCCTCGCTGGCTAGGAAACAAAGGCCGCTTCTCTGACACTGACTCAGAAAACAGAGCCTTCCCATCACTTCTACGAAAGGGCAACACCTTACGGATTTGATCTGGTTCCAGTTGCGTTTGATTAATTATATAGTTTCACCAGAGGCAAGGTTGTTTTTTGGGGCTGCAAAATATATCAGTATCAAAACAAACAACTTTTTCTGCAGACATGAAACCTGAAAACGTCATGAGCACAACATTGCCAGACTTCACGAAAGAAACAGCTGCCCACTGACCACACTTTAAAAACATTTCCTCTGCATCAGACCCACCTAGAAAGAGTAAATATTGAATGCAGTTCCGCTCTGCACATAAAAGAGCACCTTGGGTCAATATGTAACTCGACATGGAAGCCTCTGCGCAAACAAAGGGAAACTGAGAACTTCCCACAGGGAACACGATCTCCTCCTCATGTTCTAATCAGCTCAAGGCACCTGGAGGCAAACGCTCTCCGCTGGGCCCACGTCTGGACCGGCGGCAACTAGGCGAGCCGAAGATCATCTGGATGTTCCTGGCTTCCATCATCTCCTTACACACCTCATCCCAGCGCTGAGCTCACAGAAGCACTGAGCCAACTCGCCAAACACAAGTCATCATCCTGTAAGGAGTCTGACCAACACAAGCATGTGTGTTAAAATCAAGTTAAAAGGGAAGGCCTCTCGTGTATGACTAACAAGGGAAAACATGGGGCGTGTCTCTTGGTGTGTGTGCAATGGGCCCAACCCTGACAGGACACACAACAGGTGAGAGGGGCGGAGATGGGTTGTTCCGCGTTGATGAATGACAGCCGACGCAACTGCAGCGATGTGTTGACTAGTGGTTTCTGAAAAGGGGGCGGTATGGGTGAATGAAGAAGATGCAATGGCACAGAGAGAGGGGGGGATGCTGGGAGATGTAGTCGACTGGCTTGGAGAAGCATGCAGCTCGCGCAGCAAAGGGCGGAACCCACCTTCTCCGCTCCCCGGGCCGACCTCTGTTATAATCTCCATTAGAGAATTTAGCCCAAATACTGGACACAAAACCCAGAATTAGTGCAGTGGAAAAGAATGACAGAGAGTGACACCGGCCCAGACAGAACCAGTCCAAACATCAACCCACAAACACCAGACACATGTACATACAGACCAACAGGGCACGCAGAGAAAAGGATTCAGAGAAATAGATACAGGAGAGAGAGAGAGAGAGAGAGAGAGAGAGAGAGAGAGAGAGAGAGAGAGAGAGAGAGAGAGAGAGAGAGGAGAGGAGAAGGGGAAGAGCACATTCCAGAGCAGAACGCCACAGGTCCAGGACCTGATTGTTCTGTTGTGTGTTATAGAGACTATATCGAGCTCCCTTGTGTGGGTGACTACTCCGGTTGGGGGCAAGTCGATTCACATCTTAGAAATATCATTTTCATGAGTGATGTAATGAAACAATACGGGCCTCCTTTCTTCAGTTCTATGAACACAGTAAAAAAAAAATGAATATGATAAAAGAAAAATAGAAAATACATACTGCTTCAAAATGGCATCTGCTCTGATGCTATACAAAATGGAAGCTGTCAGGTTCATGATCTAGACCTGCTGTACATCCGTGTAAAATGGATCCTTTCCAGCTTATAAAAAGTGATAGTGACCCGTGCAAAACCCAGAAAATACGAGCTGTGTTCTTTGAGGGTACATTTAAGAAGAACCATACTAGGTTAAAAGCACTTTTAGTGACAGGCACACTACACTAGAGGCCATTTTATGAGCCAGAATCTTGTTACACCACAGCTAGAGAAGAACTCCATACACATTAAGGGCGGGGAGGAGGTTTGTTTGTGAGTGTCTGCAAGAGTGTGTGTGTGTGTGTGTGTGTGTGAGTGTTTGTGAGTGTGTGTGTGTGAGTGAATGTGTGTGTGTGTGTGTGTGCACATGAGTGTGTGTCTACTAGTAGAATACAGAGCTTTGAGAGGCCAAAATCTGGAATGCACTGGAAGTACAAGAGATACATTTGGGCAGACAGCTTTGCTGGCAGTGGTCAAAGTGAGTGGGCCATAATCCAGCCCTACACAGACCACACCAACTCGACTGGGACTGCAAAACAGATCCGCAAAAACAGAGAAGGGACTAATCCACTGCCATGTGGCCGGGTTGGCGGTCGTATCCATTCCATTTCAAATTCACCACAAACACTGACTGTGACCACTTCAACAGCATCCACCCGGTTTCAACAATCAATCGAATGTTCAGTTTCTTTGACAGAAATTGCCAGAAACTGCTTCACAATTAAAATGGAATGGACCCTCAACCGTATTTGGCAGCTGTAGAAAGGGATACACCCAAAACAGGAGAAAAAAAAAACACCACCACACCAAATCTCATTCTCAAAAAAAATAGCATGTCCGTTAAGGAGAATGAGAACATTCCAGACCAAAAGAAGAGACTTTTGAGGTCTTTGAAGAGAGAGAGTATCATCAAGACCCAAATCCCATGTCAAAGAGTAGAAGCAGAGGGGAGATGGCGGGGGGAGAATGGGAGTACAATCACAAATGCAGACAAGTCGGCTAGTCTTCACCTGAGCCGTGTTTGGACTGCAGAGATTCTGATCGGGTTTACTGTCAGAGGTGTCAGAGTTATGGGGTTGGGAGGCTATGAAGATGCACAGCAAACTACCACACCAAAACGGGAGAAGGGGCAGGGCAAGCTTTCACACAGTGAACACATACCCGGGCTTTCTGGCTCATCACCACCATCATCATCATCATCATCCTCATCCTCATCGTCTGAACGACAAAGACAAGTCAAATCATCCCATTTCAAAACAAAAACATGTCAGAGGAAATCAGAGGACTTATGGCAGCTACTTCCATGAAGTGTTTTAGTTACACACACACATGCCGTTATTGTCTTCCCAATGCCAGTTTCTCACTATGCACCCATGTTCCCACACAGTTCACAGACTATGCAGGAGCATTGCTGATGTCAAGTAAACAATGGCTAATTCAATTAAAAGTGTTATTAACAAGGCATTGCGTTCACTTCCAGAATAGTGCCATGTTTGAACTACACAAGGGGGGGAAACAAGGAATTAAGCATTCCTACCAACCTTCTTCCACTTCCTCATCTAGATCAAAATTAAAATATTCTTTGGTAAAATAATGCCAGAAATAAAATTTAAATAGAGGGGTGGGGGCGGGGGAGAACAAAGAAGAGGCAAAGAAATAAAGTGAAGCAGCAACAAAATAATGCAGGAAAGATTCTACTCCTATGATTCATGAACAAGACATTAGCCCAACGTCTGCAATGGGGAATCATGAGTTTTAAGAGAAAAGAGGATCAGCATTAATGTGTATAATGCTCTGCGGTGACTACACTGAATAATGTATATGCTGTGCTTAAAGATGCATAAGCGGGATCACTTGTGAAAACCACTACTTGCTATTCACAGTTAACAAACCCTAAATGGAGATAAACAGACCTTCTAGGTTTACAACACACTGTTCTCTTTAAATGCCTCATTGATCCATGAAGTGCATGAGAAGAATGAATCCTCTTATACAAGGATTTACTGTCTGCATAGTCCTAAGAATTTGTGTTAGCTATGCACTCTTACTACCATACTTACTAACTAAAGCCTTGCTACGCTAATAACTGCAAATACCACTTTACACCTACATTAGAAGATACAAAGAGAGAGAGAGAGAGCTAAAGCAAACAATCAGAGAGATACATCAGAGAGGGAGAGAGAGAGAGAGAAAGAGAGAAAGAGAGAAAGAGAGAAAGAGAGATAGGGAAGGAAAAACTGGAGGGAAAGAAGAGGGCAGAGAGCTGAGACATGAGGAATGGATGAAGGAATGAATGGATGTGGTAGTCTGGAGCAGAGCAGACCAGACCAGAGGGGATTGGACAGATGAGTGGGCAGGTAGGGGGACAGAGAAACAGAGGCAAGGAGCCAGAGAGAGGGGAGGAGGGGACACACAGGTGTGCTGGTGATCTACCTTTGAGGCTGGGGAAGGGGGTGGCCTTCTCCCTTGCAGCCTTGTTGGGAATAGCCAGGTTGGAGAGACTGAAGCTTGTGCCGTGGTTCTTGTACAGGTTACCTGCAAAGACACACTCAGCCTTTACATGAGACGGCCAGGACAAAACAGCGCGTTGCGTTCAACAGCAGGGGAAACTCAGGTGACTGAGCACCACTGAGGTTGATGGCTGTCTTGCCAAGCATTGAATGTCATTAGACACTGTGAGGACCTACACTTTTTATTCATTAATTCATTGTATTATTTTTTTTATTATGCGAAAGGACCAATCCATCAATTAATAATAACAGCCTTACTCGCGAAGGACATGAGACCCCCAAATCCATCGCCGCTGTTGTTGGAGATGGTGGAGTTGGGCGAGCTGTTGCGGGAATCGCCCTCGCCGTCGGACTCCCCCGGGAGCTTAAGGCTGCTGGGCCGTAGGGGGCGCTGTGGCCTAGCGAGACCAATCATACATCACAGCATGATCAGAGAAGCAGGGCCAAAGGTCAAGAGATACATTTCATGTTTGAGTTCCACACTAACTTTGGAAAGTAAAAACATCACTCCCCAACATTTTGATCCAACAATCTGAGATACCTCACGCATTGAATAAATCATTAGATAAAATTACATCCTTTTAACACACAAATAGATTATTTTAGAAGACCATTTGATCTAGAGACACTTAGAGCCTGATGAAGATATATCCCCTGACTCTTTACTACATGACCATAGACTGGTCCAGGGAGAATAGGTGTGAGGATTGACTGTGAAGAAGTTTGTGAGCGTACTTGTTGCCGTTGAGGTTCTGGTTGAAGCGGGGAGTGTAGCTTTCCTCCTGTTCCTCGCTGTCTGCATCCTCTTCCACAGGGAAGCCATACTGAGGCTCAAAGTAAGGATTGTCATAGTCTTTCTTCTTATTGGTCGGGTCTGTGGAGGCGGGGTCAGGGGTGGGACGTGCGAAAGGCTGGCTGGCCAATCCCGGGACAGCGTTCTTGAGGGCAGTGCTGGCAGATGCCTCCATCTCTGCGGGGTCAGGCTGCTCCTGAGGGAATGGAGTCGTGTCAGAACAGACACCAACAGTACCACTTTGTCCAGCATAAGCCTGGACAGATACTACTTCATACCTACACTTTTTCCATTCATACAATATATCATGGCCAGTGAATCGAAATATTCGAAATCAATGGCAGGTTTTTTAGGAATTTTGATAGACAGATAATTGATCCTATCAGATAACTGATCAACAAATGATATGACTTAACTTCAATTCAACACAATTCCTTTCTTTGAGGTGACCGAATCAGTTCAACAGAACCTTTAAAACCTGAAACACCCTCCACTAGTAAGGCTTTAAGCCACAGACACAGCGTGCAGAGAGTGGGTGGTGTAGCACTGACGTGGTTGACTCCCTGGATGATGGTGCTGGGGCTGGAGCTGGCCGTGGTGCTGGAGCTGGAACGCAGCGGCTGGCCCTCTGATGCCTCTGGCGGACCCTCCCCTTCGGGCTCCGGCTCAACGCCCTCTTCCTCCTTATACTCCTGGAAGTCGTGGAACTCCACCTCACTGGCGTCCCCCAGCGCAGCGTGGCAAGGTGGATCCACATCTGATGAAAAGAAAACCACAACAAAACGCATAACTAAACAGCATAATAACAGCAGTTATTTGAAATACAGCATGTCGGAACATTTGCAAATTACTTTTGCCTTAATTTACTGCAGCAGTACCCAGTGACTTACTTGGAGTGTCTCCCGAAATGTCCCCTTTGATCATCTCATTCACAAAGTCCCCGAGGGAGGAGTAAGAAGAGCTGGAGTCATCATAGCCTTCACTGTCACTGCCACTGCAACACACAGACAGACAGACAGTCAGTCAGTCAGTCAGTCAGCCAGACAGCCACTCAGACAGACAGACAGACATACAGACAGACAGACAGACAGACAGACAGACACAGTATACACACATGCAAACACAAATAAATCAGTATCATGCGCTGACCACTACTACAGATACAGAAGAACCTTTATGAAATCAAACTACACATATATTTCATTTCATTACATTTCTTTGTTATGGTGGTAAATCCCACACACACACACATCATTTTTTGGTGGTATGGCTCTGGGGCCAGATGGCTGGCGGGTGTGCGTACCTGTCGTCCGTGGGGTCGGAGTCGTTGGCCTCGTCCTCCAATGGCCCGCTCAAGGCCTCAGCCAGCTGAGACGAGCCGTCATACACGCGGTAGAACACCGGCTGCAGCTGGTGCGCGTACCACTTAGGCTTGTCCCCAATCAGAGAGGGATCAAACACATCTGGTGCCCGAAGAGGGAGGAGGAGGAGCGAGAGAGATGGAAAGAAAGTGACAGAGAAAGAGAATTTGTTGCAAAGGGCTGACCACTACCCACAAACTAGTCAATCCTTCCTGCCAAAATTAGGTTTGTACAACCGAGAACCACAAAAGCAACAGTATAGTAGAAAACAAGGGCGTAGGTTTGGTCTCAGCATTGGTAGGGACACTGCCCAGCAGACCCCCCCACCCCCACCATAAATTAAAAAATGTAGTTGATGTTATATTTAACAGGCAACATTTATTAGAATATATTAACATTTGTGTACTAACTTGTGGAACTTGGAACTGATTTAAACATAATAAGAATAATAAACCCTTAGTTTAAATAAAAAACTAAACGTTCTACACATCTATTGACATCACATGTTTTTGTTGATCTTTTTGGATATCCCAAACATGAGTAAGACCTCATCTGAAGCCCTGATGGTCCAGCTGCTTCTTCCTCAACCTGCACTACATCTGCACTGGATTTCTGAGTTCCTGAATGCATTTCAAAATATTGCCTTAATGAACAAAACCACCTAATGAGAAGTACATGCAGTGCATTTGTTTGTTCTGAAATTAATTTGTAATATGTAGGTAAATGGTTCAGGTTTTATGGAGCTGTACTCAGCCTACATCATCTGGATTGCAGTGCAATGAAATAATGTATTCATGAATTATATGCTACATACATTTGGGCATCCCAATTTATTGCACCTTTTTACTACCTTCAAGTATAACATGTATTCTCAAAATAGCCAGTGTGATTGATTACATTCATGGGTAAAATGGTCTAAACAGGGTAGGGTAGCTTATCCTTCTGGCTTCAACCAGACGAGATGTAATGCAAGCTAAAGTTACATGCCCTACACACTAACAACTTTCAAAACATGTTTCCATTGTACAATGGATTGCGATTTAGGGTTAGCAGCTTCGCAATGTGGGTAGTTTTCCGACTAGCTAACTAACAGCGACCTGAGCTCTTTGATAGCTCTATGGGTGGAAAAAACTTCTGGCATCTCTTTTCTTTTTAGGTGGCTTTTCAGAGCACAAAAGGGTCAAAATATCAATGCTGAGACCAAACGAAATACTGATATGAGGCGTTATTATTTCCTGGCAAATTCAGTAGCTTACCGTATCAGACTACTATAGCAGCACTCTTTCAGGATTCACGTAGTGTTTCTGACTCTGCCACTTCAGCCAATTAAATGACAGCATCTTGTCGCACAGGCTCGAGGGCGCATTGGAAAACTTAGAAATGTATTTCTAACTCTTCTGGGCGACGAACATTGTATTGATAATAATACGAATGAGTTTGCAAATATATTGTGCAAAATATTTTTTTCTCAAATTAACAAAATATTGGTAGGGACTTTTTTGTCTTTCCCAAACTTTGGTCGTGACTAGTCCCTACCAACCCTATGCAAACCTACGCCCTTGGTAGAAAATGCAGAAGTGTTAAAAAAGGGCAATCCGGAAGATTTTTTTTAGCTTGATACACAAAATCATACACAAAAAGTGTACAGTGGGAGAGCCTTACTGTTATGAATCCTCTGGAAGGCCAGATTGGTGGGGTTGAGGGCCCACTCCCCATAGTACTCCACGGCCTGCGTGTGCGACAGCTTGTCGGCAAAGCCGCTGCGCCGTGGCCGGGAGGCCAGGAAGGACGTGGCCTGGAAGGCCACCACGGGTCGGGGAAAGAGGCGCAGCGTGCGTGTGTGCATCTGGAACCCCTGCAGAACGTTGGGCGAGTTGAAGAACCTCACCATGGCAACCCTGTGTGAGGGATTGAGATGATTAGGCAAAGCCCTCCAGGAAAACTACACAGATATATAAATATAACTATATATGATATGATATATCACACTCTGGTGAAAACCTATGCCAAATGGACTGAATTAAAAGTCAAGTCTAAACACATGATATTGAGCAATTGCCGCCTTGACAAAAAAAAGAAAGAGGTGCAACGTTTAACATTTGTGAGCCTTGCCTGGTGGCCACGTCCACAGAGTCCACATCGTTGCCGTAGATGAGGGGGTTGAACTCGGTGGAGGACGGCGAGGCCTTGTTCTGGCCCGGCGGGAGCAGCGGCAGCTCCTGGCCCTCCTGGAACTTCTCCAGGTTGAGGATGGGCTGCGTGTTGAGGCTCATGCTGGCCAGAGCCTGGGCCAAGACGGAGGAATGGAGACCGGAGGAAAAGAAGGAAATATGTCTGAGGACACATGTCTGTGGGGGGTGGGGGTGGGGTGGGGTTGGGGGGGTGACAGTGACTCAGCAGCACAGTCACCTCAGGCATTAGCTCCAGCCTGGTGGCCCGTCAGCTTAGCATGGCTGGGCTCTGCTAACGCCTCAGGAGAGGAGCAGCTGGACGCCAAGATAAGAAGCACTGACTTCATTTGTGCTGGATGGAAAAAGCTGACGTGTTCTGCATTTTAACACAAGCAGTAGCTGCTCGGCTAGGAAGGAGCAGGATCACATTCAGCTCAGGCAGAGAGAGAGAGAGAGAAAGAGAGAGAGAGAGAGAGAGAGAGAGAGAGAGAGAGAAACAAGAGAGAGAGAAAAGAGAGAGTGTGAGAGAGAGAGCGGTTCACTATTTAAAAAGTTGCTCCTCTGATTATCACTAGGAGAAGCACGCATCACGTGCGCTTCACAGAGCTGAATGCAGACACATGGGGCTTCTTCGAGGTGGCTAATGCCGGACATGAGAGTGCTGTGCTGAGGATTTAAGGGTCAGAGGACAGAGAGAGAGTCAGAGAGAGGGAGGGAGAGAGAGAGAGTCAGAGAGAGGGAGAGAGAGAGCGAGTCAGAGAGATACAGAAAGAGAGAAAGAGGATGGGACGGGGGCGGAGGGGGGGAGGATTCACCACACAAGCCATTTAAGGGAGCACTCTGGGAATGCTGGCAACCTCTCGGTTAATGATTCGCTTAGCGCGGCAACTGCTAATTCGGTCAAGTCAGTCTGCTCACGGGCACATAGCAACAACAGCTAACCTTTTAAAGCCAGACCATTATCAGTTCCATTTATTAGACTGCGTTTTTTTTTTCTCTTTCTGAGAATGCTTTGGTTTAAAAGCACAACAGACCTACACAGGAAATGCGCACACATTCCGTCATGCTTTAGCCAAACTTGAGCACTGTGTGAGTGAGGGGTGGAAGAAATAAATAGGTCAGTAAGTCACAGGGCTATGGACATCTCAATCCATGAGACACAGGTGGAGCGGACAGTCGATGCGGAGCAGGCAGAAGGTCTTTAATGATGGGGTGGGGGTGGGGGGGGGGCGTGGGGGGTGGTGGTGGTGAAGGGGGTCCGTGCAGTAGGCATGGCAACATTCCAGGACAGGGAGAGATCGGGTGGGGGGGTGGGGGTTGTTTATTTTGTTTTTCGGAACCTTGGAGTCGGAGGCGAAGATCTGCTTTTGGGTGATGGCAGTCAGCCTAACCAGACACTGAGGGGGGCACAAGAGAGATGGCACGAAGAAAGTCACGTGACAGCAAACAGGAGCCAATCACTGTGCAGGATTGGGACCAAGGTGTGACACAAGACAAACACATGTGCGGTTGAGAGGAAGTGGAGGTGCGAGACAAAGTGCAAGAGAAAGAGAAACAGTGCGACAGTCTAGAAGAGTGAGAGTGAAAGTGTGTGGGTGAGTGAGTGAGTGAGTGAGTAATTGTCAAAGTGAGTGAGTGAGTGTGAAAGTGAATGAGTGACTGAGTGAGTGAGTGACTGAGTGACTGAGTGAGTGAGTGAGTGAGTGAGTGAGTAAGTGAGTGAGTGAGTGAGTGAGTGAGTGAGTGAGTGAGTGAGCAACTGACTGAGTGAGTGAGTGAGTAAGTGAGTGAGTGAGTGAGTGAGTGAGTGAATAACAAAGAAATAAAGACAGACAAACAGATGGACAGACAGACCAATAGTTAGAAACTTGGTCCATTATGAGACAGACAGGAGAACACTAAACAGCACAGGGCACAGCAAAGGGTTACAGGGGCGGCGCTGCAGGAAAGATAGACAGACCAGTCAGCCACTCTACACCAGGCTGTTTATGGTAAGCCCTAGGGGCAACCAGTCGGTGGAGGATGGAGAAGTGGAGGTGGAACACAGAGAGGAGCGGCAGATGACAATATTCCACTATTCTTAAGGGATCCAGGTCGGCGATGACCTATAATGCACCACTTCCATTTCCCTTTGCTAAAGTCGCAGTTCAGCGCTGATGTCTCACTGCGGGAGTGCTATTCTTAGACTTGGGAACAGCCATTGAGGACGAGAAATTACCAGCACTGCAAATCACTGCAATAGAGACATTCAAAGACTCTTCTGTATGTGCCCACTGCTTTACTGTTAGTGACTCGCCAAGATTTTAAGACCAATGTACTCTAGCCACGTTAAAGTGAAAATGACCGAAAGTAGGGTTGATCAGAAATGTTTACACGGTCTTACCTACAGTCAGACAGACACAAATCAGACACACTAACACCACAGTTCTTCTTGAGCTGTGTATTGCCAACAATTTGGCGATTCGATATGCATCATGATACAGAGGTTACATTATAATGCGATTAATTGCGATACTGTAAGCAAGGCGATACATTGCGTTTTTTAAGTATATATATATATTACATTACCATATGCATAAAATCGGAGTAAAGATTATGCAATGAGAACAACTCTGCTATCTAGCGGACGGGGTTACAAAACAACACAAAATGAACAACGGTTTGCCACGAAAATTTGCATGTACTCTTTAAATTGAAGTAGATAGTGTTTCAACCGATTTGAACATCGATACAGTATCACAAAACATAGTATTGCGATACTCAAGTGTATCAATATTTGCTCACAACTCTAGAACTTTCGATCAGGAAATCTAGTGTGGAGCCCATCTATACACAGAACTAGGGTTGGGGGCTAAGGAATCACAACAGTAAATGTCTACTTCTCTGGGTCTGATTCAGAGGGCATCCATGTTTCACATAAACTACAATAACATTCAAATTACTTACTGTGTCTACAGCAGTTATTATTTGTAATGTTTGACACAGTCCTTTTACTAAAATAATTTTAAAAACTTTTTTCAAACTTCTTCAAAAGAACACCAAATTAAGAGGTCAAAAGAAAATAACACTAGAAATTTGAGAAATTAGAAAAGTCTAGCGTTGGTCAATCATGAATTTCTTTGAATCAGTCCCATTTTCTACACTTGCTAAGGTGGTTCTACCATTGGGGGCTGTGGATTAGTAAAGATAAACTACAGTTAAGACTGGGATCCAACACAGCAGCTCCCAGTTTCACTTTTACCTGCATGAGCTAGAATGTGAAAAGAGAAGAGAGAGAGAAAGCTTATTGTGGTTAGTGCAATGGCATCAATAACAAACAACCTTATGTACACATTTGGGCAGAGAGAAGACAAATAATCATGTATTTTCTCCCAGTACTTTACTGGAGCAGGGGAAATATGTCTGAATACAACCACTGTCAGCGAACACAGATGTACTCAATCTTTAATGTTTGGTTCCACAGCCGAAAACAAAGGTGGATGGTATGGCCATTCGGCTCATGGTATTGGAACTCTTTCTAGGTCAATAGGATCTCACATTGTGCCAAATCACCTGACGCTAATCAAACCTTGCCAAGCTGTCAGTACTACACAGGCTTCCATTCCACCTCATCAACATGGCTGTGTAGTAGAGGACACGCCTCTCAGAAAGCCTGGATCAACACCGGCTGCCAATATTGTCAAGGCAGCACTGGCCGCTGGGCAAACTGTGAGGGCCGCGGGGCAAAAACTGTGCTGGTCAGGTGACAATAATGAGTAAACCTAGAGAGGCAGGAGTGAGGCAGAGAGGCCATTGTGTGCTCTACCTGCTTGAGATGCTTCTTCAGCTCAGATGACTCCGGCTCAGGGAGAGGGGGAAGGATCTCCGCATTGGTGGGTCTGATGACCTGTACACAAACAAACAATGTGACTGACAACATTGACGGAGAAAAGAAAAAAAAGCAATTGTGTCTGTAGGTTGGCTGATCTATTTCTGACATGCTTGCATACAGCCCAGTGTAGGTTATGGGTAAGAACATAGGTCATGAAAAATGGATGGTATGGGTAAGTGGAGGCATTTGTGAACTGCATAACCGAGTTCACATCAATTACAGAGGGAATAAGGACACGGGTCGGTAATTCTAAAACTTGAAATACACAAGTGGACATAAATGGAATAAAATCTGTGGGGTGTGCTACGTAGTCCTTCTGCAATGGGATAGTAATATAATTCTGGAATAGAACACAGACCTTGTTGCAGTCAAGATCAACTAGCCACACATCATCTGGCATCCTGAAATCAGCCTTGTACAGGAAGAAGCTGGCAGGAACGCCAATGATGTAGGGGGTGGGTGCAAGAAGGAGCTGCAGGGCGAAGCAAAGAGAAGACATTAGAGACGCATTACAGCACGCCACTGCATTCCCTGTTTCATGAAAACAATATGTGAATGCATCACTACTGAGAAAAAATAATTATTCTCAATGACTATTTGTGGTATTTGTCACCACACAGATTAGTATGGATGTCACACTAGGGTACCAGTACGAGCACAACAGATGTTATTGCCTTCTTAAAATGTCTGGCCCACTGGGAGACAAAAAAATTATAAAATCAAATCCATCACGTGTTAATCTTCATTGGTATGCTGCCATTTGCAAAACTGGCTTAATTTATTCAGCTCTGGATCCAGTGCGAGTGGGAAGAGTGGGGAACAGTCGAGTGCTTCCTACCTGTTCAGCTGAGGCCATGCACGTGGGCAGCAGTGGGATGACTGGGAACATGTACTCCAGAGGGTAGATCATAGATACAAACGCCATCACGCTCATGGACAGGGCATTATAGTCCCGAGACTGAAGCACCACCTGAAGAGGAGACAGGAACATACATATTAAATAGAACTATAATTATAACACTCATACCTATAAATATTCCATTACAGTTGTCCCAAAACATTCCACAAACACTGCCAAACGCATATTAAAGAAAACACCCAAAACACTCAGAATGTCCTAGGAACATAGACACATTGAAAGGGGATATTAGCATTAGCAAGAGGACAAATATGTGCAATTGTTATAGGTGTGAGGGGGCAGAATAGTTGTAGGCATTTCAGGACTGTTGACCAGCATGCTCCTGCACGGCCACAAGAGGGGCTATGTTTTTCCCGGAGAGGCCCAGTGACCCGTGAGCACTCCACTACGCATTAGCAGTCGTGCTCTCATCTCAAGGGCACTCTCTACTCGTTCACCGCAGCATAGGCATCCGTCGCAGTGACAGAGCCAACGTGCTCGCTACATGAGAATGTAGCAGGAACAGAAGCTAGTCCAGGTCATGGCAGTGCTCAGCAATAACCCATATAAGCAGGAAACATCGTAGGACAAGAAGGACATGTTCAATGTCATTCTTTGTGGGTTTGTGCGTATGGGTCTATGGGGTGGGCTGGGGGGCTGACTTGAGTTTGTTTGGGTGTTCAGACACAGAGTTTGATTTTCCAAACAAGGAAACTATTCAACATGCACAGGGTTAGTGTTGTTGATTATCTTATTGTGTGTATGTGTGTGTGTGTGTGTGTGTGTGTCTGTGTGTGTGTGTTTGTTTGTTTATTGACAGTTTCTGCAGTTTCCGGTGCAGCACACACATGTCCATGTTCCGTCTGGAGCATTCCTCTGTGTGTTTACCTTGTGTTCGAGCAGGATGCAGCTGAGCACCAGCAGACAGCCGTCCACGCCCAGGAGCTCCAGCGGCAGGTGCAGGGGGAAGTCCACCATGCAGAAGCGCGAGGAGTCGGGCAGGGCGAAGGTGAGCGCCGGCTGCATCTCGTGCGGCAGCACCTCCACGTCCACGCGCCGCTGGCCCGCCACGGGCACGGGGGAGCGCAGCAGCCGGTACACCCACGACTCGATCTCGCGCAGGTCCTGCAGCATCTGGCTGCCTTTCTCCTTCTCCT